>NC_034605.1:12804157-12815041 GCF_900095145.1 Mus pahari
TCGAGTCTCTAGCTGCATATGTAGCAGAAGATGGCCTAATTGGCCTAATAGGCCATCATTGGGAAGAGAGGCCCCTTGGTCTTGTAAACTTTATATGACTCAGCACAGGGGAAGGCCAGGGCCAAGTAGTGGGAGTGGGTGGGTAGGGGAGCAGGGGTGGGGGGGAGGTGTATAGGGAACTTTCAGGATAGCATTTGAAATGTAAATAAAGAAAATAATAATAATAATAATAATAATAATAATAGTAATAAAAGTTGTTCATTACTGGAAACCCACAAAGGCAAGTTCTGATTTAAACTTTTGGAGTTCCTACTGAGAGGTAAAGTTTAATTCTATATCTAATATACCATGTGTTTTAGGAGAAAAGGTGTGTGAATAAGTTTAAAGTTTCAGGATGAAGAGAAAACAGACAGCCACCATCTTCTATATTACAGACGTTAGCTCCATTAAAGGGAGACCTGCTGTACTATATTGGAAAGCCTAAAGAATACTTTGTTGGCAAGAAATCACCTATTGGAAAGCTCTATCTCATAAAAATGTAAAGTCATTTGAAAGGAGAAAATCCTGAAATGAGATTCCTGCTGATTGGTTTCACTGTTCAAAACACCTGGCAAATAAAGTGCTTCCTTATACTGAATCTACAATGTGATTATGGTCCAAGTCGACCACTCTCCATCCTAAGCTGGCATCAGAACCTCATACTGGTCAGAATGGCTAACATCAAAAATTCAGGTGACAGCAGATGCTGGCAAGGATATGGAGCAAGAGGAACACTCCTCCATTGCTGGTAGGATTGCAAGCTGTACAACCACTCTGGAAATCAGTCTGGCAGTTCCTCAGAAAATTGGACATAGTACTACCAGAGGATCCAGCAATATCCCTCCTGGGCATATACCCAAAAGATGTTCCAACTGGTAATAAGGACACATGCTCCACTATGTTCATAGCAACCTTATTTATAATAGCCAGAAGCTAGAAAGAACCCAGATGTCCCTTAACAGAAGAATGGATACAGAAAATGTGGTCCATTTACATGATGGAGTACTACTCAGCTATTAAAAACAATGAATTTATGAAATTCTTAGGCAAATGGATGGATCTGGAGGATATCAACCTGAGTGAGGTAACCCAATAACAAAAGAACACACATGGTATGCACTCACTGATAACTGGATATTAGTCCAGAAACTTAGAATATCCAAGATACAATTTGCAAAACACATGAAACTCAAAAAGAAGGAAGACCAAAGTGTGGATACTTCATTCCTCCCTAGAAGGGGGAACAAAATACCCATGGAAGGAGTTACAGAGACAAAGTTTGGAGCTGAGACAGAAGGAAGGACCATCCAGAGGCTGTCCCACCTGGGAATCCATCCCATAATCAGCCACCAAATGCAGACACTATTGCATATGCCAGCAAGATTTTGCTGACAGGGCCCTGATATAGCTGTCTATTGTGAGGCTCTGCCAGTGCCTAACAAATACAGAAGTGGATGCTCACAGTCATCTATTGGATATAACAAAGGGCCCCCAATGGAGGAGCTAAAGAAAGTACCCAAGGAGCTGAAGGGGTCTGCAACCCTATAGGAGGAACGGTAATATGAACTAACCAGTACCCCCCAGAGCTAGTGTCTCTAGCTGTATATGTAGTAGAAGATGGCCTAGTTGGCCATCATTGGGAAGAGAGGCCCTTGGTCTTGCAAAGTGTATGTGCCCCAGTACAGGAGAATGCCAGAGCCAAGAAGTGGGAGTGGGTGGATTGAGGAGCAGGGTAGGGGGAGGCTATAGGGGACTTTTGGCATAGCATTTGAAATGTAAATGAAGAAAATATCTAATAAAAATTTTGTTTAGAAAATAGGAAAAAAACGCCGGGCCTGGTGGCGCAGGCCTTTAATCCCAGCACTCGGGAGGCAGAGGTAGGCGGATTTCTGAGTTAGAGGCCAGCCTGGTCTACCAAGTGAGTTCCAGGACAGCCAGGGCTATACAGAGAAACCCTGTCTCGAAAAACCAAAAAAAAAAAAAAAAAAGGAAAAAAGTTGGCAGTATTGTTTCTATGGTACTGGTGTTCTAGGAAGGAAATATGCAGAATTTCGAAGGCAATACAAATCTTTGTCTTCATTTTCATAAAGTTGCTAAACTTAGGCAATATGTGGTAAAAGTTCCTGAAATTCATCCCTGAGACATCAGCACATGGACCTGTGAAGGTGATGTCTAAATTTTAGTAGAAGTTTCAGGATGCTAGAGATGCTAAAACCATGAGATGTGCAGGAAAGGAATCTGGGGACATGGCATAGAGCCAGTCTATGTGTCCTGGAGATAACAAAGCTACCAGGATACCCACATTTTTGGATCCCAAAAAAAACATCATTAGAGTCCTCAAATGATGGGCATTGAATTGTAGACTTTGGCACTTGTCCTGCTGAGTTTTGGTTTTAGTCTGGTCCTATCATTCTTCTTGATACTGTGATATACACAATATTGCATGCATGCCCTCTTCACACACAAAATAAGTAAGAGTGACAAAAAGTTGAAACTTATTATTATATAAGGAAACTCATGTACATCAATCTGCATACAAAATTACAAGTTCAACTCAAGCAAATGAAAAATAAAATAATAATTATGTTTAGCAGTTTATTTATAACACATTTTAGAAAGCATTGTATAAATTGATTTCACAAATGAGATACAAATAATAGATATCATAATACCTTTTATTGAGATAGTAAACTTCCAAGGAAAACAATATGATCACTATGAGATTTTATAGGAAAAAACGATCTCTTACCTGCCTCTAACTGGTCAAAATAGATTTTATAGACAAAATAATCATGATGTCTCTGTAAGACAGAGTAGTTTTATTTTCTTTCAGTATTTAGGTCCTACATCATCCAGATGTCTTTAAGCACAAGCTGGGAAAGGAAAGACATAAACAGTCAACCCAAATATAGAATCTATCTATTACTACAATATTTAACTTCCTAGATGATTTGCCTTTTTGTATATATCTTATTCATTGTTCTTTTACCATGAAGAGACACCATGATGACAGCAGCTCTTATAATGGAAAGCACTTAACTAGGGTCTTGCTTACAGGTTCAAAGGCTTAGTTCATTATCATCATGGCAGGAAGCATGGCAGCAGGCATGCCATGCCTGATGGTGGGGAATTAGTAAAAGAGCTACATCCTGATCTGCAGGCAGAGAGAATATCTACAGATATACTTATATTTAAGTACTCAAAAAATTGGTATATAGCACACGTTGGGAGCCAAATGTAGTGTTTCTGCCTGCACGCAGACCGGCGCCTTGTCTGCATGGGCAGAACACCTTGGGGTGGGTTCGCACTCTTGCCTGCTGAACCCACTGTGGATTCGAACTGGAGGACGAGAACTCCTAAGAAGGAACAGGGCTGCAAAGGAAAATATTGGGCCTTGACACGTGTCTCTGATCAAAGCCCTTATCTTTAATGTCAGGACTGGCTTAAATACAAAGAAGAGTTCCCAGCATGCCCCAGAGTCCCCTGAAGTTGCCACGAAGTTCTCGCGATGATGGGGGGCAGTCCGGGTGACAGTGGGCGGTGACAGTGGGCGGTTCGAGGACGCTGTGTTCCGGCTGGTCTGGTGCGCTCCAGCTGCTGTACTCCGGCGTCCCTGTAAAAGGCAGGACCCAACAATATAGTTCATTGGTAACTCAAAAAAAAATGAGTCTATGGGGTCATTCTTAGTTAAACCACCACATGTGGCATGAATGAATTGGCACTATTCAATCATTTTCTTATTGAATTTGATTCACACTGGATGGGAGGAATATATATGCCTGCAGTGTGGAACTGAACTAAAACTCAAGTCTATGGAGATGACATGATCATTGGGCACATACAACTATTGATATTCTGCCAATTGGTCATGTAGGTTCAACTATCTTTAAAACATTTATATTTATATCGATTGTTTTAGTCAGAGTTACTATTGCTGTGATGAAACATCCTGACCAAAGTAGTTTAGGAAGGAAGTGAGTTTATTCAGCTTACTTTTCCACACCACACTACATCATCAAAGGAAGAAGACAGCACCCAAACTCAAGCAGAGCAGAGACATGGAGGCAGGAACTGATGTAAAGTCAATGAACAAGTGCTGCTCGCTGATTTCCTCCATATGGCTTGCACAGCCTGATTCCTTATAGAACCCACGACCACTAGCCCAAGTATGGCATCTCCCATACTGGGCTGGGCCCTATCCTATAAATCACTAATTAAGAAAATGCTCTATTAAAAAAAAAAGAAAAAGAAAAAAGAAAAATGAAAAAGAAAATGCTCGACAGGCTTGCCTACAGCCCAATCTTATGGAGACATTTTCTCACTTGAGCCTCCTCCTCTCTGATTATTCTAGCATATGTAGAGTTGACATAAAAGCAACTTGTATGGCCCACCTCCAACAGAAAGACAAGGCATCAAGTGAGGGATGGGGTTGCTGTCCCACAGTCAAAACTCTTACTTATAATTGTTCCTGTGTGAAAGAACTGCAGTGATGGAATTGGCGAGAACCCTGAGGAAAAGATCCACCAACAGGCCCAAAGTGGGATCCAGCTCAAGGGGAGGCCCCAAGGCCTGACACTGTCACTGAGGCTATGGGGTGCTCACAAAAAGGGGCCTATCATGACTGCCATCCTAAAGACACAACAAGCAGCTGAAAGAGTCAGATGCAGATATTTACACTCAACCAATGGACAGAAGCTGCTGCCGATTCCCTGTAGTTGAATTAGGGAAAGCCAGAAGAAGCTCAGGAGAAGCACAACCCTGTAGGAAGACAAGCAGTATCAATTAACCTGGATCCCTGAGATCTCTCATACATGGACCACCAGCTAGGCAGCATACAACCAGCTGATATGAGGCCCCCCCAACACATACACAGCAGAGAACTGCCAGGTCTGGATTCAGTCAGAGAAGATGCACATAACCCTCAAGAGAATGAAGGTCCCAAGGAGTAGAGAAGTCTGGTGGGGTGGGGGTGGGTGGGAGGTGGGCACATCCTTGTGGAGGGGATGGGGAGGTGTTAAAGGATGGAAACAGTCAGAGGGTGGAACGGGGAGGGGGATAAAATCTGGAATGTTAAAAAAAAAAAAAAAACCTAACCAGTGAGTGATGATCAAAATAGGGACCCTGACTGGTCAACATGCTGAGCATAAATGACTCCTAGTTGTTCTAATGTGACATAGGTCACACCCCTGAGGTCTAGGAAACATTGCAGATTGGGAGATGTAAAAAGGCAATGAGAACTGAAGGATATAGGAATGTAGTAGGACTCTCTCACCTTAAATATGACATGACTATTGTCATTGTGAACATATAGCAACTATGACTTCCTGCATAAGCCCTGACAGGAAACAAAAGAGAAAGCATGAAGCAGGAGGGGAAATAGTTGGGAAGATGTGGGAGTCAGTGAGAGTGGGAGGGATTGAAGATGGTAGTGAGTGGTGGATATTATCACAGTGCATTGTATACAAATACAGTACTGTGAAAAAAATAAAAAAATCAAAATAATGAAAATACATAAGCTAATTTATGAGGTCTTATAGGCATTGTCTGCACCTCATAAATAAATAACATTTCCAAGGTAGGACTCACACTAATATCAACTGGATATCAGGAAGTTAGCAAAAGTATAAGAGAGATAAGGCATCATTATAGTATTGCATCAATCACTCGACAATAACATGACATGGTTCCAATGTGATGAGGCATGTATATTGTTTAATGATAATGAATATCTCTGATCAGTAAACGTCTGCATGGATGTGAAAATGCCAAATGGGAAAATTATTCCAGATCAACATTTTCCTTCTGCAGATTGCAATGGTCGAAAATTGCCATTTAAGTCTTGATTCATGGTTTTATAAGGATAAAACTTTGTAAAATAGGCTTCCTATGGTAGCTAATGTGTAGCAACCAATGATCACAGACAAATGTTTCACAATCAAGAAAGATTATGCCATCCCGAGTTAGTTACTTTCACTTTTAGGAACTAAGTGCTGAGAAAAATAGACTTAAAAGAGAGAGTATGCTGATGGTATTGACGTCCGTGGTCCATGCTCTCGCCAGATACCACGTGTAAGTCATGTGTCCTGCTGACTGTAAAGGACAAGGAAGCTTCCTCTGCAGTGGTGCTGATGGCTGCAGGCTCACAGTTGAGAAAGAGAGACATAGGAAGCCTCTGTGACTGTGCCTACTCCTATGCCTCCAAAAAAAGTGTAATAACAACCTAGAAAGGGAGGCATTAACCAGACTCTTAAAATTGTGATAAGGATGCTGACGTGTAGTTCTCTACAACCGATTGCTACTGGTAGAGGCAGGGGTAGGAAAGGACTCATTTCTCTTAAGTGGCTTGTCATTGGAAGTTTGGCCGTGCTAAGTGAACAACTAGATGAACAACACAAGTTGGACTTGTTTGCTTTTTTTTTTTTTTTCTTTTTCTTTGCAGGGGAGGCCAAAGGATTGAGCAGGGAGATCTGGGAGCACTGGGAAGTCACAATGAGAAGGATTCATTGTGTGATATTCCCAACTAACCAATGAAAAGGCTATGTTACAGGGAAAGGGAGAGAAAGTATTTCCAGTCATCTGTTGATTGGAGGTATAGCCATGATGACACACCTGTCAAAGAAGATGGCTTCTTTGATGAGAGGCGTAGGTGCCTGGGCTCCTCCCTTGTCTCTGTATGAGGACACGTTAAAACGGTGTAAGTTTAAAGACCTTTCCTTCCCCTCAGTCACTCACTTTCTCCGGCTGTCTTTTACTTTCTAAAGTTTCTCCAACCTCCCAAAGCAACACTGCAGCTCAGGACCCAATGCTGTCCTGAGCCTGTGAACAACAATGTATACCAGAGTGCATACATCATAGACCCACCCTGAAGCAGTGCAGGGGGAGGAGGAACTAAATGAACAGAAACCTTAAAATGATTGTTTCTGTAAGGAAATCATTCAAAAGTCTGTTGAAATATAAACAAATCAGTTCTGAAATCCAAGGTTTACTTTTCAAGATACACTTATACATACACATATACATTTTAATACTGAGCACGAAACACACACTAGTGAATAGAGATTGGGTTGGCAGCAAATAGACTCTCTTGTGCTATAGTGATGGAGATTAAACATTGATTGTCCTCTCCAGATTATTTATTGGTTGACAGCTTTACCTAGCCTTTGAGATTTTTATCTATGAATGAGAAGTTCCTGAAATCTCCTTTTACATAAATGTTCAAGATGCCAATGAGCCATGACTTCACTAGCCTTAAGTAATCAGCACAAGGCATGGCTTCTGTCTTGTCGATCATGTCTTAAGTCAATTAGAGATTATAGTCTATTTAAAAGGCATGACTGCCATCACTGAAACTTAGAGTTATGTGCCATGCTGATTGTTGGGGTGGCTCATAGGTATCATATCTGGTTAGGACTCTTGGTTGCTTCTTCCCTTTGAAGCTTCTTGCATAGTGCTTTCTTGTACCATGAAATCTCGTGTTCAGGGAGAAGATATTCAGGTTAGTTCAAGATCTCTGGGCCATGATAGAAGTGTCTTTCGCAATGGGAATTATTTATTTTATTTTTTATTTTTAAAAAAGGTTTATTTATGTATTATATGTAAGTACACTGTAACTGTCCTCAGATACTCCAGAATAGGGTGCCAGATCTCATTACGGATGGTTGTGAGCCACCATGTGGTTGCTGGGATTTGAACTCAGGACCTTCAGAAGAGTAGTCAGTGCTCTTAACCGCTGATCCATCTCTCCAGCCCCATTTATTTTATTTTTAATTAATTATTTCATTTATTTACATTCCAAATGTTGCCCCCCACTCCCATTCCCCTTCCCAGAATACTTCGCGGCATTCCCCCTCCCCATTTGCCTCTGACTGGATGCCTCCCACCCTCGCCTGTCCCCATTCCCTGGGGAATCAAGTCTCTTCAGCATTAGGCAAATTTTCTCACACTGAGTCCAGACACAGCAGTCCTCTGCCACATAACCTGAACCTCTGGAAGCTCACAGAGACTAAGCCACCAACCAAAGATCACATATGGGCAGGTCCCAGTTAGTTGACACTATTGGTCTTCCTATGGGGTTGCCCTCCCCTTCAGCTCCTTTAATCCTTCCCCTAACTCTATCATAGGGGTCCTGACCTTAGTTCAGTGGTTAGCTGTAATGCAAACAGGGACTTATATTTTACCTCTGAAAGACGATCAAGAATAACAGCAATAGGCGATACGTTTTGGGAGTTCTAGATGACCATGGCCAAAAGACAGCTTCTCATGATTGTTTCTTCAGTTTTTGCTGCATGGTCTCTAGCTCCTGGAGGGAACATTATCAGGCCAAATAAGAAAAATATACTTAAACACAAGCATGCATATATATATACATACATATACATATATGGATGTATATGCTTACATGTATCATATGGCTTTAGATAATAATTAGCATGATTCCTTTCACCTTCTTCTGTATTTATCTCCTTTTCGTAATTAAGGCTCCATTTTTTTCGGGTTCCCCAATCAGGTCACTTGCACCTACACTTCTACTCTTGTTCCCCAACATCCCTGTTCTGACAATGGTCCCTACTAATTTCTTGGTTTCTGCAGTTACTCTAGAGTATGTATTTACATATGAATAGTTGGAGCTAGTAGCCTCTAATAAGAGAATGTATACAGTATTTGTGCTTTGGTTACCTAAATGTCTTACCTTACTTACTCACTTAGATCCTATATTTTCTATTTTAATTTAAGTTTATTGTTTCCTTATTCACTTTTTATCCTGCTCACTGCTCCCTCCCAGGCACCCCTTCCCACAATCCTTCCCAGTCCCCCCTCCTATTCTCCTCTGAGTGGGTATGACCTCCCTGGGTCTACCCACCCCAACCCTGCCCTGGACCCTGGCATTTCAAGACCCTGCAAAGCTAGGCACTTCCTCTCCCATTGAATCCAGGCAAGGCAGCCCAGCTAGAAGAGCATATTCCACAGGTAGGCAGCAGCTTTTGGAATAGCTCCCATTCCAGTTGTTCAGGACCCACATGAAGACTAAGCTGTACATCTGCTATATATGTGCCAGGAAGCCTAGGTCCAACACATATATGTTCTTTGTTTGGTGTTTCAGATTCAGAAAGCCCCAAGGATCCAGATTAGTTGACTCTGTTGGTCCCTGTGGAGTACCTATCCCCTTTGGGACCCACAATCCTTCCTCCTATTTTTCCATAAGAGTCCCCAAGCTCCAGCTACTGTTTGGCTATAGGTTTCTATATCTGTCTGAGACAGCCGCTGAGTGGAGCCTCTCAGACGACAACTCGCTCCTCTCTGCAAGCATAACAGAGTATCATTCATAGTGTTAGGGATTGGTACTTGCCCATGGATGGATTTTAAGTTGGGTCAGTTATTGGTTTGCCATTCCCCGAATCTCTGCTCCATCTCCCGTGCCTGCATTTCTTGTAAACAGGGTACATTTTAGGTTGAAAGTTTTGTGGGTGGGTTGATGATTTTTTAAAATCATATGTAGATAGAATGAATAGACAAAACGTTAACACACTTGTATAAATTGCTATAATAACATGCTTCTTGAGATCTTTGGCAAGTGTTTAAAAAAATCACATGAGTAGTAGTCATATTGTATTCTCTGAGTTTTATTTTTTTTCTCCATTTTCTGATCCTGTTTGCCTTAAACCCACTACTGTACTGTACTATACAACTTTGCATTATTTCTTCAAAGCAATCAGAATTGTAAAGAGATAAATTCTAAAAGAATATCAACAAAAGTATAAATAGCCACCAGGACTGTGCGGTGTAATCCTTTGAAACTATAAAACCCTTGTAGAACATAAATTAACACTCAGACCAGCTACAGTCTTTTTGATAAAGAAAAAGAAAAAGAAAACACCAAAGCATCTGCTTTTATGGAAACGTAAAAAAAAAAAAAAAAAAAAAAAAAAAAAATGCTTCCTCAGCAGGGATAGGGCTTTGGGTTGTAGAAATTAAGATACTTTAGCATAGATAGAATGACATGTATTTGTTTTTATTTTATTTAGTGACCATCTCAAGCTCAAATGGGCCTTTCCTTTTCAGTTGGACTCAGTGTAAAATGAGAACTGCTTACCTGTTATCCCTCTAAAAAGTTTGACCCATGGTAGTTGTTGTAGGATAATAAGAGCATGTGACACTGAGTCAGCTCTACATGGTTTTTCTCTCAAGTGTGATTAAAGAAGTGATTGCCCGCCAAATGGGATGGCATCTGACTGAGCCAGCTAATATGAGAAATGTATTAAATTAGTATTATCTGTTACTATCACCTTCTCTCAGGAAATAGAAAGGTCTTTGGGGATTATTCATGGTACTGTTTTAATAACTCTCCTATAGCTTGGCTGATGTGTGGTCATTAAGATTTTTATAGGGGGTGATTATACTGGAAGTGGATTTTTGAATAGATATGGGACTTACAAAATGCTCTCTTTTCTTAAAAGATATTTTGAAAATCTTTTCAAAATAGTAATTTGACCCACAGGGTGTAGAGAATCAGCCCAGGCTTCATCTATGTTGCCAAGAAAATAGATGATAAAACAGGAAAAGCAGGGGAAAAGTTGTGATAGATTTTCTTTCCCGTTGGCTCTGATGTCCTTGAGGATAAGCCAGAGTCACAGGAAAATATAGAAGTATCAGGAGAAGCAACTAGAAACATGAGATCTAATAACTATGTCATGAGCACAGGACCTGGGATGAATAGTTTTCAACTACTTAATAATAGAATATTTAGGATTTGGGAGAAGTGTCAGTTGTTGGTGCTGAAACAGATATATCTGGAGGGGAGGGGAAGAGAGTCATGGAGAGGGGGAGAGTCAGGGAGGGGGGAAGGGG
>NC_034605.1:12815182-12847903 GCF_900095145.1 Mus pahari
GAGAGGGGGAGGGAGAGGGAGAGGGACAGGGAGAGGGAGAGGGAGAGGGGAGACTTTTCAGGTCATTAGTATTTAACAAAAAGCATTGGACCACATGTGATTAGTTCTGGTTTTCTGGGTAGTGATCTGAAGAAGGCATTCATATAACCACATTCTTGAATCTTGGTATTCTTGCCTAGATCCCTTCCAAATCCATAAACTCATCAAGTTGCTTAACCCTATAATCTCTCCTTTTTATTTATAAAATGAAAATAGATATATTTACATCATATAATTAGTCTAATGGCTGAATTAAGGCTTTAAGAAAGATAATGAAAAACAAGAGCCGGCATGGTGGTGTATGCCTTTAATCCCAGCACTTGGGAGGCAGAGACAGGCGGATTTCCGAGTTCAAGGCAAGCCTGGTCTAGTTCCAGGACAGCCAAGGCTACACAGAGAAACCCTGTCTCAAAAAAACAAACAAACAAACAAACAAACAAACCAAAAAGAAAGAAAGAAAAACAAGAAATTCTGCATTAAAATTTGCCAATGGTATTGATATGTGAGCTGTTGTAGACACAGAATTTGTAAATAAACGGAGACAAATAAATTGTCCTCTAGGTCAAAAACTATCCTGATATTTTATAATAATGAGCTATCAACAGGTGTGCTGTAGCATATTCCCTGGACATGCTAAACGATAAGAGGGATTGTCACCAGATATCATACATTATCCTTTAGAAACCATCTGCTATTTTTTATTCAAAACAGAATCACATCTATAACAGAATTCTTAAATTATTTCCATGCCCATCAAGAAACTGATTGTTTTCTTTACAAGATCATTCCTGAAAACTAAAACTAAAATTTAATGAAATTTAAACATAGTTATATAATGCTATCCATTCATATGTTCCGGAATTCACTATTCATTGTTATAATGCAAATTTCAGTGTGAAATTCCTTGTTGAAATATTGCTGGTAAGGTAAATTTCCCCATGCAAAATTAAAAGTCCATAATGTTTAAAGTGTATAAATGAATTTTTTGCCTATATATATCTAAGAATGTAGTGACTGCTGCTGTGTTAAACAAACAAACACCCGACTGAAAACAACTTAGGGAGAAAGGTTTTCTTCTGATGACCTTCTCTGGACAAATTCATTATTGTAGCAACATCAAGAGGGTGAGAAACAGAAACCAGTGAATATTTGCTAGCTGTCAGCTTGATTTCCCTGTTTTATAGAGCCTGGATTTCCTGCCAAGGATCTAGTCCTGTCCAAAGTCAATTAACTTAACCAAGACAATCCTAGAGTTCTACCTCCCAGATGATTCTGGGTTCTGCCAAGTTGACAGCATTAGCCATCACAGAACTGCTACTTGCCTTTGGTAAAAGATATTTAAAATATATCTGTAGGTCCATTTTAGGATGAACTCTAAAATTGACAAAACCGATTCCCCAAGGAAATTGTATCATTGACCTAAGTACACATTATAAGAATGTAACTATTTAAACAACTCCATGAAGAGCCAACTTTTCTGATAAGATAGGCATGCTTCCTTTTCTTATGAAATCACCAATACAAAGGCTTATTAAGTATAGGTCATTTAAAAGACACCGAAATTACTACTTAGGCCAATGAAGTTCAGGAAGGACTTAATCAGAGAGCACATTCAGTGAATGAACCCCACTTCCATCTCAGGAGTGTGTGCACAAACCATGTGAAAAGCGCATCAAGCAAATCTCAAAGATGAAGCAGAGAACAATGATTTGGGGATCAGGGTACAATGAGCTTTTAGATAAAATGAGCTTATAGAGATAAAAGACCAACTGGTGGCTGATCTCCTTAGGAAATTTTTAATCCCAGAGGAATAGTAACAGACTAGTTTCAGAAACGACTTGGGATAATAAAATGTTTTTAAAAATAGAAACATGAGGTCATGTGGACTGACAACAACATTTAAGGATGGTCTGGTTTATAGACTGTTGCTCACATTGGTGTCTTTTAGAGAAAGGTAATGCTTGTTAATTTTTTAACATGGTTTCTTTCTGTAGTCCAGGCTTGCCAGAAACTCACTATGTAGCTAAGATTGCTCCCTGATTAACAATCCTCTCCTCGGGGTCTTAATTATGGGATTATAGACACATGGCCCAATGCCCAACACTAGCCATTATTCTTAACTCAAAAATTAGTAATTATCACGTGGTCAATCATTCCCTTAATGTTTAGAATGGCTGGTAACTCAGATAAAAATGATGAAGTGCATTTTATCAAAAGTGGAAAAAACCCTTTGAAACTAAATCTCTGTCCCTCGTTAACGTGAGCATTTAATAACCTTTTCTTTCAAATATACCTTCCTTATATCAACTGTTTTTTATCTGTCAAAGCACATTTTTTTTACAAGGATATGGCTATTCTTTATTTTTATTCTTTCTTGTTTCTATCCTCAACTTTTGAGTTTTTTTAACCATTTCATATTTCCCATCTTATAGAGCTAGCTGTGCATGACCTCTGATACGCACGTGTAGCCTCTACCCGATCAGTGTATACCCTGATATCTGTGCTCCTCTACTAGAATGGTAAAGACTAGCTGGTCACAAATGTACAGGTGTGGTACTGTATGAAGTCCTCTTTCCACTGCTCTTATTATCTTTTCCTATTATTTGTAATAACAATTTGTTACATGATTATTATAACAGCAGCTTGACAGAATGTAAGTTGGCCATCCTCCACTGATAGTCAGCTAGCTTTCAGCTTCACTCAAACCAGCTTTTCTTTAAGTTCAACAACAATTCATCTAAGGAGACGGACAGTGAGTTTTCCACATTCTACAGTATCATTGTAGTCTCCATGGATCGGAGCACCTTCCCTTGAACCCTTTTGTGAAGGGCAAGTTCTGCTTAAGCTCTCTATTCCCATCCAGGGTTTTCTGTTCTCTTTGCTGAGCATTAGCAGCCCTTGTCACACAGTAAAGGGGTTGAACATCTCCCAAGTTCTCAATTCTCCAGACTCAGCCCTCTAGCACCCACATATATACTATTATACTGGGTGACAAAGGAATTCAAGGCCACTTTGGATGATTCAGCAAGACCCTGTAATTAATATGAGCAAGACTAATTTGACTTAGTTTATTAGTCAGGGTTCTCTAGAGTCACAGAACTTATGGATAGTCTCTATATAGTAAAGGAATTTATTGATGACTTACAGTCTGCAGTCCAATTCCCAACAATGGTTCAGTAGTAGCTGTGAATGGAAGTCCAAGGGTCTAGCACTGGCTGAGTCCCACACGGCAAGCAGGCAGAAGAACAAGAGCCAGACTCCCTTCTTCCAATGTCCTTATATGGTCCCCAGCAGAAGGTGTAGCCCAGATTAAAGGTGTGTGCCACCACACCTTTAATCCCAGATGACCTTGGACTCGGAGATCTCCATGTCTTAATCTTCTGGATTCAATCACCACTGTGTCTCAAGATCTCCGTACCAAGATCCAGATCAGAAACTTCTATCTCCCAGCCTCCAGATTAGGTTCACTGGTGAGCCTTCCAATTCTGGATTGTAATTCATTTCAAATATAGTCAAGTTGACAACCAGGAATAGCCACTACACTTAGTGAAACCTGAAGTTTTCAAATATGGCTAGCAAAATTGCTGTGGTAATAGGATCAGTGCAGGAATGATTATTAAAATATAATAAAATTTCCCAGATATTCCTATGAATTTTTTCTTCAGGAATATTTTCTCATATCTTCTTTTTTGTGTATTCCATTGCTCAAGAAATCATTAATGGAGGGTAAGTTTTAGAATTCTTACATATAGGATTCTTTGTTGAACTACTAATACTGCTGATGTTGCTGCCATACTAGCAGTGAGTACATAACACAAATTCAGCCTGATAACATTCCTTAATTTTCAGATATCATACAGTGAGGAACAGATTTCTGATTGTCAATTAACAGGTTGGAGGTCTACTTCATGCATCAACATGAAAACAAAGCAAAGTGGAACTCACAAGACTGGTGTTATAGAATCCTGAAAATACTGGACAATGTTCCAAAACCCATGTTTATTCCACATAAACAAGTTTTCTGTTAGCAAAGAATAGTGTGAGCAGAATATCGAGAATACAAATAAAATAGAGGATATTGACTGAGTTCTACAAACTTAACTAAAACTCACCAATTCATTTGAACTTAAACTCAAGATGAAGGAACCAATTCAAATAACTATAAAAAAACATGCATGCAAATAACATAATACAGCCTGAACAAGTTGTATTTGCATGTGTGTGTGCGCACACACACACACGTGTGTGTGTGTGTGTGTGTGTGTGTGTATGTGTGTGTATAACAACACTAATGACATAAAGAAGCCAGAATTTCAAAACAGTCAAGAAGTTGCATATAGAAAGTTTTAAAGAAACAAAAGGGAAGGAAGAAATTATTTAATTCGGTTACATATTGAATATTAAAATAAATACATTTTACAGGTTTTTTTTCATTTTTATTGGTTATTTTACTTATTGACATTTCAAATGTTATCCCCCTTCCAAGTTTCCCCTCCACAAATCCCTTCCCCTTGCCTCTATTAGGGTGCACCCCTACCTGTCCACCCACTCCTGCCTCAGCTCCCTAGCATTCCCCTCCCCAGGAATGCTACCCTACACCTCCACAGGAACAAAAGGCTCCCTCCCATTAGTGCCCAATAAGGCAATTCTCTGCTATATATGCAGCAGGAGGCATGGATGTCCCCTTGTGTACTCTTTGGTTGGTGGTTTAGTTCCTGGGAGCTTTAAGTGGGTCTGATATGTTGTTCTTCCCCTGGGGTTGCAAGCTCCTTCAGTCCTTGCCCTAACTTCTCCACGCTCAGTCTAATGTTTGGCTGCACAGTCAAACATAAATTCATTTTTAAAAGTCATATATTCTGGCTCCAATGACATTGAACCAGATGCAGCTTAGAGTCAACTGTAAAAGAAATATCAACTACAGGATTTTCCAGGTCACTTACTGTGGGCATGTCTTTGGCAGATTGTCTTGATTATTAGTTCTTGTAGCTGTGCCTGTTCACTGTGGATAGTACCGTCCACTCGGGAGGTGGACCCTGAGTGTATAACAAAGCTATCTGAGTATAAGTGTACATGCAAACCAGCTAGCAAGTGGCATCTTCCATGATTGCTGCTGGACTTCTGTGGACTTCTGTGACTATGAAGCAAAATGTTGGTCAGAGATAAAGCTACTTCATAGCCTTGTCTACCTTCATCCCTGCCATCTCTGATTCTTAGTGCCAGAGCATATCTTCTAAGTTGAAGAAGCCCTAAGTTGCTTTTGTCATGGTATTTATTACAACAACAGACTAAAACTGGAACAGGTTAAAGTGATTCAGAAAAGTAGTATGATGTATTAAATGTGTGTGTGTGTGTGTGTGTGTGTGTGTGTGTGTGTGTGTGTGTGTGTGTGTGTGTAAATGATTGGCAAGGGGCAAGATCTGAAACTGCAGTCAGTTGATTTCTACCTCCCTGATGTTTCTGACACCTCCTGAAGATCACAGGTAGTCCATGTCCATGCTATTTTGAGGAACTTAATGTTCACACAGGATTCAAGCTCTCTATTCTTTTACGGTCTTACTGAACAGCATGCTGATGTGGCTAACTGACTCATCAAGGTTAGCCATTCTTCTTGCCACCTTTAGAAAAAAAATCACATTCTTAGAGAATTACACAACCAAGTCAGACACAGTGGACAGATTTAATTAGCCAAATGTCAGAGACCATAGTTGTTACAAATGACATCAGAGGAAAGCAGTGGAGGGCATAACCTTGAAGTGCTTGTTATTTGTGTGAAGTGTTCTTAAAGGATTGTCGTTTACTGAGTGTGCCACTTGGTCCCAGGAGCACAGACAGAGAATACAAATATTTCTGTAAATAAAAATGCGACTTTGGGTTTCCTATAATCATCTTTTTTTGTAGGGACATGGAAAGAAACAACGATAACAAAACGGGTAGGAGACATTTTTAATTTTGTCTGTTTTCTCTCAGACATCATTGGGTGTTTAGCAGACCCAGAACCATAGAGTTTTCTAGGTATCTCTATCTGCTGGATAACCAATGGTCCGAAACTGAGATCACAAATATTAAGTGGATCACTCTAGAAAATGTTGAAATCATCTGCTTTGTCTAACTTGACAGGGTCACCTAAAAGTGGGATGTTATCAGAACGAATAAAATATAAATCAATCAAACAAGTTTATATTACTAATCTCACCTTGCTATTGTAATAAAAATCTACATTTTGTCCCATTCTACCTCCTCTATTGCTGTGGGCATTAGTAATTATTAGAAATTGGAAAATGATTCCTAGGAAACATGACGCAGGCCTCACTCCTATCTACCCCACCTCCGTACACATCTTTTGAGTATATAGCAGGTCACTTCCTGAGTTCTGCTCTGATTTTATTGAGTTATGTCAGTTGCATGACCCTTTGTCATGGCTTTTCAAATATTTTAATGTAATATTTGTATTGACTATTTGGAAATTTCACATAATACATCCTAATCACCCTTAGTTCTCTGTCCTCCCAGGTCTGCCCCCTACTCTTGTGGTTCCCCCCTTCCAAGACTAATAACAATAACAAAAAAACCAAAAACACAAACAAACAAACAAACAAACAAACAAACAAAAACAAATCCAATTTGTGTTGTTCATATAGCTGCTGGAGCATGGCCAAACTCCACATGGCTATCCCCTGAAAGAAAACTGAGTTCTTCGCCACCACCACTATCCCTGCCACTCGCCCTCTACTATAGACAGCTACACTTTAACGTCTGTATCACTATCTTTAGGAGTTTTCTTCAATGGCTTCCTGTCTAGGTTGTTACTTCTTGGGGGGGAAGGGAGAGGGAGGGGGAAGAGGTTGTCACAGGAGCCTTCTCTGTCTCCCTTCTCAGCTGTGATACTGCAATCATCAAAGCCACCGCAGAAGAAACTTCTCTGTTTTTTTACAGTTAGCAGAAGTTATGGATTTCCACACGGTATCTGGTGATAGCACAGACCACAGACATCTACCTGGCATCGGGCTTCATTCAGCACATGTCACAGACCTCAGCGTGGTTTCCACTGTCAGTACAGGCCGTGGACTCTAACATAGTCTCCAGTGGCAGTCTGTTCCATGGACATCACTATGATTTTGAGTAGCAGCACCAATTTCCACGCAAATGGCCTTTGGTGGTGACATGTTCATGGCTGAAGCAGGAACATGGACTCAGACATGGCCTGTAAACAGACATCAAAATGGCCTCAGATGTCAGTGTAAGCTGTGAACGTCAACATGGCCTCCAGTGGCAGCTCAGGCCTTGGACATGGTCCAGCCTCTCATCATAGCATAAGCACTGCTCTGTTCTTCCATCTTTCCCACCAATCCATCACAAATTCCTTTATCATAGTGACACTGGAAACCGCAAAAACACATCACTCAGTATACATTTTTGCCCACACACTTCTACATGCCACAAGTCATTGTTCTGGCTCAAGGCCTCTGGTCTCAGAAGCACCTCTGGGTAGGTGGGTTGGGGTTCACCCTCATAGAAGCAGGGTAAGCAGGCAAGGCCTCTGGTCTCAGAAGCACCATAAATATCCAACCATTGCTGAGATTTCATTGATAGGAGCCATACTTCAGGTTTGTATCTTCTGTGTCAATGATGTGTTCCTAGATCTGGTTCTGTAGCACTGTCTCCTCCTTGTGGTCCAGCAACTAGTAAATGAAATAGGTTTTTTACAAACTACTAGATCATTAGATTATATTGTGTTTGGATGATTGATTTTAAAAACTGCTGACTTGAGTCTTATTAAGAAAATTGCTTGGAAAATTTTGTCTTGGGATTAGGATAGAACGTCCACAGGTTCTGAAATGGTTCTGAAGATATTTCTGCCATATGCAGTACATATTTCCATTTAACATCCTCAGCTCTATTATGAAATCAAAGTATCAGTTGAATTATGAAACTCTGAAGACACCCTGTGCCTTATTGTATTAAATATTCAGCCAAGATTTAACTCTCTATGTAAAATAAACAAGTACATTCATCTCATTATGAAAATTTGTTGTTTTTAATAATGGTAAAATTACATGTATACTAAAAAAAAAAAAAAGAAAGAAAGAAAGAAATAGGTTTTTTAGTTGACCAACTCCAAGCCCTGAATGAGGGCCCAGATGGCAGCCGAGTTGGTGAATCTGGCTCTTCCAGGAAGCACTTTCAAAGTTTTGATCTCTTCTGAACACCTAGAGTCCCTTACTGTCATCAATTGAGTAGAGCAATGTGCCACTCCCAAAAAATGCACTTGTTATATCAAAATTTTCCTGATATTGAATCTTGATTCCCTTCATTGTAAATAGAGGTCTAGTATTAAAAACAGCAATTACCAATCATATTTAGTATAAGACAATTATTTTATTCTATTTTCACCAGAAAAAATATATTCTTAGAAGTCTTAAAATAGAAAATGTGTTACTGGGTTCTTCTTATTTGCCTAGGAATTCACTGTACTATGAAAACAAATATAAAATTGTATTAATAGACATATTAAGTTTTGGGGGGTCTACTCAATAATCCAACTAGGATACATAATTTATTCTTATCTCTAGAATATTTGATGGACTTTATTTATACCAAATATTTATACAAGAATCACTTTATAGAATGAGCACACAGACTGTGTAATAATTTCTTAAGAATCTTAGTCATTGTCTTTTACAATACTCACTATTAAGGACATAATCAATAACTAATTATAATCATGGTTATCTATAAAGCATATTTAATGTTTCAAGTTCTTTTTGTTTCTATGAGTTCATTGATTCTTTATCAAGTAAGATACCTAGAAATCTTGAAATTGAAATACTTGTCTGCTGCCTTCTAATATTATATAGTTTTAATAGTAATGAATAAAAATTTATACTTCAGATCTAAGTAATCTATGAATATCCATATTTAACTTTTTATCATCTATCATGTATCTATTATCTACTATCTATCTATCTATCTCTTTTATATGCACAAAGACACAGACATAGACAAGAAAAAGAAAAAAAAACTGTTTACACATATGTGCATCATTTCCAGATGAAAAGAAAACAAGAAACAGAGATTAGTCAGGGTTCTCTAGAGTCGCAGGACTTATGGAGTATCTCTATCTATTAAGGGAATTTATTGTAATGACTTAAGGCTGTAGTTCAATTAACCCAACAATGTGCAGCTGTGGATGGGAAGTCCAAGAATCTAGTAGTTGCTAAGTCCCGTAAGGCTACTTGTTTCAGCTGGACTTCTGTACCAGTAGGTTCCAACAGATGTGCTGGCAAGTAAGTGCAAGCAGTTGAAGAAGAAGGAATCTTTCTTCTCCCAGTATCCTCATGTAGGCCTCCAGCAGGAGGTGTAGCCCATATTAAAACATTTATACCCCCACACTTAGATGTAAAACTTGCTTTGTCCCAGGCTGATCTTGAACTCAGAGATCTGCTTGCCTAAGTCTCATGGCGTTTAGGGCGCATATTATCTTGCTGAAGCCTAAGCTTTTCATGGCCACTATACCTCAAGATCTCAATGTCAAGATACAGGTCAGAAACCTATCTTCCAGCTTCAATATCTGGATCACAGGTGGGCCTTCCATTTCTAGATTGTAGCTCATTCCAAATGTAATCAAGTTGACAACCAGGAATAGATATCACAGAGATTGTGAAACTTGCTCAAGCTCTCTCATGCCCTTACTAGATGAGCTGCCATTTAGTACAGACCATGGCTCAACAGGTGCTATTTCTTTACAGAATATCACTCCTTAGTGTCAGACCCAGGATGGATTAATGACAAATAGAAATCCCTATAATTTCTAAGGAAAGACTCTTTCTTGGACACAAGCAAAAATACCAATCTAATTTGTAGGCTGTTCTCATGAAATGATCACTTCAGCTCATTTGAACAAAAGAACTTATTTCTTATTCATATTAGAAAAATCAAATAGTTTAATCCAACAATTCAAGGAATCTAGATAAACAACTTAAGGACTAGCATTTGCTAGAGAGCCTACTTAAGATGGAAGCAAAACTTAATAAACACTAGAAAACAAAACTCTTTGATTATGAAGTTGTTTGTGGTTAATATTAATTCAGATTAAAGATTGTTTAACTACAAATGTGTTTGTCAACTTAAAGTTCAGGGTGAGGAGATATCCACGGCCTGCTCAAAGGAGATAACCATGTGCTCAGAAGAGACATTTGTGGTTTCAAATTTTTTTTTAAATTGGATATTTTATTTATTTACATTGCAAACATTATCCCCTTTCCCAATTTCCCCTCTGCAAACCCCCAACCCCATCCCCCCTTACCCTGCTTCTATGAGGGTGCTCCCCAACCCACCTACTCACTGCCCTAGCATTCCTCTACATTGGGGCATCAAGCCTTCATATGGCCAAGGGCCTCCCCTCCCATTGATGCCAGATAAGGTCCCTTCAGTTTCTTCACTCCTTCCCCTAACCCCTCCACTGGGGTTCCTGTGATCAGTCAATGATTGGCTGCAAGCATCTGTGTCTGTATTGGTCAGGATCTGGCAGAGCCTCTCAGGAGACAGCTGTATCAGGCTGTCAGCAAGAGCTTCTTGGCATCAGCAATAGTCTCTGGGTTTGGTGTCTGTATGTGGGATGGATCCCCAGGTGGGGCAGTCTCTGGATGGCTTTTCGTTCAATCTCTACTCTACTCTTTGTTCCTGTATTTCCTTTAGACAGGAACAATTCTAGGTTAAAACATCCCTCAACCAGGAAGCCATCCATGCCTCATCTCTGGATATGGTCTTGACAGGTTCTCCCTACTCTTTGTGGGGGTATTTCAGCTAATGTCTTCCCCATGGGGTCCTGGGAGTTTCTTGCTTTCCTGGCATCTAAATCCCCATCCCTCATTGCTACACACCTCTGTTCAGTTTCCTGACCCTCTTTACATTTCTTCCATCTCCTCCCATACTTGATTCTTCCCCTCTTTCCCCCCCCCTTCTCTTCCTCCCAAGTCCCTCCCACCCTCTACTTCCCTTGATTATTTTGTTCACCCTTCTAAGTAGGACTGAAGCAACCACTCTTTGGTCTTCCTTCCTTTTGAGCTTCATGTGGTCTGTGAGTTGTACTGAGCTTCATGTGGTCTACGGGTTGTATTGTGGGTATTCCATGCTCTTTGGCTAATTGTTTAAGTAATGGAAATCACCTCTTTACAGCTCATTCAAGTTAGCTATTCTATATACCTCTTCAGCAAAAGAGTAAGGCAAAAGAAAAAGTTGCACTCAGTAAGTGTATGTCTCTTTGCTTGGTAGCATTTAGTCCTATTCCATTCCTCTTAACTGTCTGTAATAAAGGCACAAGAAGAATTCATCACTTTGGTTACATCCACAGAACAACCTATTGATGGTGATACAGTCCAGGAGAAATTCTTTCCCTTGTTGGTAAATAGAATTCACTAACAAACTTCTTCATTCTAAGAATTAATTGATGTTTTAATTTTTTTATCCTTATTGTACCCCAGAACTTCAATATTGTAACTATTTTTATGGGCTATACTCTGAAGAGACAGACTTGAATGTGTGTCTTCCATCACGAGATTGAAACAGGATGTCTTTGTCTTATTTCCTGTAGTCAGCACTGTATCTAAGGTAGTCAGTCCCAGAGAGATGACGTCATAATGAAGGGAATTAGGAGCAGATAATAAATGTCTTAAGTTCCTGTGATACTGACTTAAAGGAATATATAGAATAAACTCATAGAAGATACATATTTAGTCTGATAAGGCACACAAGTATTTTTTTTTAATGTAAAGGCTATTTTAGTTAAAGCTACCTCTAAAGTGAATGTTCTGCTAACGAATTTTGTGAGTCATGTTTTTTTGGCTTATAATTCAAGGTCACAATCATATGCAGTTGGAAAAGTGATAAGAGGTAGAGGAGGATGCTGCTGAGGGAATAACTGTACAATCATTTTTCTATGTGAGATTCTATGCAGGATAGAGAACCACAAATGTCAGGTTTGATCGCTAAGCTCAAGGATACTGAGCTGAGAATACTTGAGAGATTAAGGTGGCAATAACCCACCTCCTGGAAACTATTTCCCAGTACTTTTGTGCTAATGAGAAACATGAAGTCTATGGCCAGTATCTCACCAGAGACAGTAGCCACAGCTCGGAGGCCCAAGGTAAGAAGTTCGTGCTCCCAGAGTTCCACCTCTCAAAACCTTCATTAATGGAACCCTTTTGATGAAACTTAATTGCTAAAGCCATGTAGTTGAAGTAAATGCATGAAAGTATAACTATATTACTAGATTAATAGGCAGCTTAAACAGTTTAATGTACAAATCTGTAAAGAGGCCACTCTAGTTGCTAGCTGTGAGTAAAATATGAAAACCAGTCTGTAGTCTGAAAATTATGTAAATTCAGAGTTGCACCTTCCGTTATATTTAATTTTAGAAATTCTGCACTAACCTGAGTTTTCTTTTTTTAAACTGCTTCATATGTCTGCCATCTGACTTTACTAACTAATTCTGTTGGATTTCTCAATCTGAGAGTCACCACACTTAGAAAGTAGCTTGGAATGAATGTTTTGAGATAAACTTCTATATCTTAGTTGAAGTTCAACCCTATCAAAATAGAAAATGAGTATTCTGTAGATGCCCCCCCCCATAAATTTCACAACAATGAAGGCTTTTCTTATCTTCTCCTACCAATGACCAAGCTTTTAAAATTAAGTCTGTTTGTGCCTTTTGACCTTCTGAATATTCCAGGGAGCATGTTGTTGGTAGAAACTGAATTTATAATCATATTTATGATAATTTCAGTGATGTAAACAAGTGCCTGAAATGAGCAACTGCAGGAATAAAGGGTTTAAAAATGTATAGATTTTTTTATAAGCAGTAGGTGGTGGGGTTGTTTTTTCCCAGCTTAACAAAGCACCTCACATGTGGTTGAACCAGAGAGCTACACTGGAGTCAGGAATTGGTATAACCACACAGACCACTCATGGTAATCTCTTTCCCAAGAAAAGGCTCCATATATTCTAAAAGTCACTTGCCAATTGGGAATTGAGTGGAAACATAAACACTGGAGGCAAAATTTCACATACAAATACTTAGAACTAATATCTACATTTCCTGAATTGGCTCTTAAGAGAAAGCTAAGACTTGATGATCTTTTGTTTTCTTTTATTGGATATTTTCTTTATTGACATTTCAACTGTTACTATTTCCCAATTTCCATTCTGGAAACCCCCTATCGCATTCCCCCTCCCCCTGCTTCTATCTATAAGGGTGTTCCCCTACCCACCCACCCACTCCTGCTTCCCAGTTCTGCCATTCCCCTACACTGGGGCATTGAGCCTTTGCAGGGCCCAGGGCCTCTTCTCCCTTTGATGCCAGACAAGGCCATCCTCTGCTACATATGTGTTTGGAGCCATGGGTTGCTACATGTATACCCTTTGGTTGGTGATCCCGACCCCAGGAGCTGAGGTGGGTCTAGCCAGTTGGTACTATGGCTCCCCCCATGGGGCTGCAAACCCCTTCAGCTCCGTCAGTTCTTTCTCTAATTTCTCCTTTGGGGATCCCATGCTCAGTTCAATAATTGGCTGGAGGTATCTGCCTCTGTATTTGTCAGACTCTGACAGAGCATCTCAGGAGACAGCTATATCAGGCTCCTGTCAGCAAGAACTTCTTGGCATCTGCAATAGTGTCTGGGTTTGGTGACTGTATATGTGATGGATCCCCAGGTGGGGCAATATCTGGATGGCCTTTCCTTCAGTATCTGCTCCACACTTTGTCTCTGTGTTTCCTCCTGTAAGTATTTTGTTCCCCTTTTAAGAAAGACTGAATCATCCATACGTTGGTTTTCCTTCTTCTTGAGCTTCATGTGATATGTGAATTGTATCTTGGATGTTCCAAGCTTTGGGGCTAATATCCATTTATCAGTGAGTGCATACCATATGTGTTCTTTTGTGACTGGGTTACCTAACTCAGGATGATATTTTCTAGTTCCATCTATTTGCCTAAGAATTTCATGAATTCATTGTTTTTAATAGCTGAATAGTACTCCATCATATAAATTTACCACATTATCTGTATCCATTCCTCTGTTGAATGCCATCTGGGTTCTTTCCAGCTTCAGGCTATTATAAATAAGGCTGCTATGAACATAATGGAGCATGTGTCCTTGTTACATGTTGGAGCATATTTGGGTATATGCCCAGGAGTGGTATATCTGGGTCCTCAGGTAGTACTTTGTCCAATTTTCTGAAGAACTGCCAGACTGATCTCCAGAAGGGTTGAACCAGCATGCAATCCCATTAACAAAAGAGGAATGTACCTTTTCCCACATCCTCACCAGCATCTGCTGTCACCTGAGTTTTTGATCTTAGCCATTCTGACTGGTGTGAAGTGGAACATCAGGGTTGTTTGGATTTGCATTTCCCTGATGACTAAGGTTGTTGAACATTTCTTTAGGTGCTTCTNAGCCATTTGAGTTTCCTCAGTTGAGAATTCTTTGTTTAGATCTGTATCCCATTTTAAATAGAATTATTTGATTCTCTGGAGACTAACTTCTTGAGTTCTTTGTATATATTGGATATTAGCCCTCTATCTGATGTAGGGTTGGTAAAGATATTTTCCCAAACTGTTGGTTGCCTTTTTGTATTATTGACAGTGCCCTTTGCCTTGCAGAAGCTTTGGAATTTTATGAGGTCCCATTTGTCAGTTGTTGATCTTAGAGCATAAGGCATTGGTGTTTTGTTCAGGAAATTTCCCCCTGTGCCCATGTGTTCAAGGCTCTTCTCCACTTTCTCTTTCACTTTTATCAGTGTATCTTCTTTTATATGGAGGTCCTTGATCTACTTGGACTTGACCTTTGTACAAGGATATAATAATGGATCAATTTGCATTGTTCTACATGCTGACCTCTAGTTGAACCAGCACCATTTATTGAAAATGCTGTCTTTTTCCACCTGATGGTTATAGTTCCTTTGTCAGAGATTAAGGGACCATAGGTGTGTGGGTTCATTTCTGGGTCTTCAATTCTATCCAATGATCTGTTTGTCTCTGTACCAATAGCATGCAGTTTTTATCACTATTGCTCCATAATACAGCTTGAGGTCAGGGACAGTGATTCCCCCAGAAGTTCTCTTATTGTTGAGAATAGTTTTCTCTATTCTGGCTTTTTGTAATTCCAAATGAATTTGAGAATTGCTCTTTTTAACTCTATGAAGACTTAAGTTGGAAATTTGATGGGGATTTCATTGAATCTGTAGATTGCTTTCAGGAGGATGGCCATTTATACTATATTAATCCTGCCAATCCATGAGCATGGGAGATTTTTCCATCTTCTAAGGTCTTCTTTGATCTCTTTCTTCAGAGACTTGAAGTTCTTTTCATACAGATCTTTCACTTGCTTGGTTAGAGTCACACCAACCAAGCTATTTTATGTTATTTGTGACTATTGTTAAGGGTGTCATTTCCCTAATTTCTTTCTCAGCCTTTTTATCCTTTAAGTAGAGGAAGGCAATTGATGTGTTTGAGTTAATTTTATATCCAGCCACTTTGCTGAAGTTGATTATCAGCTTTAGGGGTTCTCTGGTGGAATTTATGGGGCCATTTAAGTATAGTATCAGATCATCTGCAAATAATGATATTTTGACTTCTTCATTTCCAATCTGGATTCCTTTGATCTCCTTTTGTTGTCTACTTGTTCTGGCTAGGACTTCGAGTACTATATTGAATAGGTAGGGAGACAGTTGGCATCCTTGTCTACTCCCTGATTTTAGTGGGATTGCTTCAAGTTTTTATCCATTTAGTTTGATGTTGGCTACTGGTGTGCTGTATATTGCTTTTATTATATTAGGTATGGGCCTTGATTTCCCTTTTTTCTATTTATTAGAAATTTTCTTATTTACATTTCAAATGTTAGCCCCTTTCCTTGTTTCCCATCCGAAAGCCCCCTATCTCCTCACCCCTCCCCCTGCTCACCAACCCACCCACTCCCCTTTCCTGACCCTGGCATTCCCCAATATTGAACCTTCACAGGACCAAGGGACTCTCCTCCAATTGATGACCATCTAGGCCATGCTCTGCTACATATGCAGGTAGAGCCATGACTGCCAACATGTGTTTTCTTTGGTTGGTGGCTTAGGCCCAGGGAGCTCTGGGGGTTGTGGTTAGTTCATATTGTTCTTGCTCTAATGGGGCTGCAAGCCCATTCAGCTCCTTGGGTAGGTACTTTCTCTACCTCCTTCATTGGGGACTCTGTGCTCTGCCCAATGGATGGCTATGAACATCCACTTCTGTATTTGTCTGTCACAGGCAGAGCCTCTTAGGACACAGGTGTATCAGGCTCCTCTCAGCAAGCTCTTGTTGGCATCCACAATAGTGTTTGGTTTGGTGGTTGTTTATGAGATGGATCCCCAGGAGGGGCAGTCTCTTGATGGTCATTCCTTCAGTCTTTGCTTCACACTTTGTCTTTGTAACTCCTTCCATGGCTATTTTGTTCCCCCTTCTAATAAGTATCAAAGTGTCCATACTTTTGTCTTTCTTCTTCTTGAGTTTCACTTGTTTTGCGAATTGTATCTTGCTTATTCAGAGCTTCTGATCTAATATCCACTTATTAGTGAGTGCATATCATGTGTGTTCTTTTGTGATTGTGTTACCTTCACTCAGGATGATATCCTCTAGATACATCCATTTGTCTAGGATTTTCATAAATTCATTGTTTTTAATAGCTGAGTAATACTCCATCATGTAAATGTACCACATTATCTGTATCCATTCCTCTGTTGAGGAACATCTGGGTTCTTTCCAACTTCTGGCTATTATGAATAAGGCTGATATGAGCATAGTGAAGCATGCATCCTTATTACATGTTGGAGAATCTTCTGGGTATATGCCCAGGAGTGGTATTGCTGGGTCCTCTAGTAGGACTATGTCCAATTTTCTGAGGAACTATCAAACTGATTCCTAGAGTAGTTGTACCAGTTTGCAACCCCACCAGCAATGGAGGAGTGTTCCTCTTTCTACCTATCCTTACCAGCATCTACTGTCACCTGAGTTTTTGATCTTAGCCATTCTGACTGGCATGAAGTGGAATCTCGGGGTTGTTTTGATTTGCATTTCCTTGATGACTAAGGATGTTGAACATTTATTTAGGTGCTTCTCAGGCATTTGCTATCCCCCTTGAGAATTCTTTGTTTAGCTCTGTACCCCATTTTTTAAATAGGGTTATTAGGTTCTTTGGAGTCTAACTTCTTGAGTTCTTTGTGTTTATTGGATGTAGGATTGCTAAAGATGTTTTCAAAATCTGTTGGTTGCCTTTTTGTATTATTGACAATGTCCTCTGCCTTAAGAAGTTTTGAAGTTTTATGAGGTCCCATTTGTTAATTCTTGATCTTAAAGTACAAGCCATTGGTGTTCTGTTAAGGAATTTTCTCCCTGTGCCCATATGCTCAAGGCTCTTCCCCACATTCTCCTCCATAAGTTTCAGAGCCTCTGGTTTTATGTGGAGGTTTGACTTTTGATCCACTTAGACTTGAGTGTTGTACAAGAGATAATAATGGATCAATTTGTATTCTTCTACATGCTNACNNCCAGTTGAGCCAACACCATTTGTTGAAAATGCTGTCTTTTTTCCACTGGATGGTTTTAGCTCCTTTGTCAAAGATCAAGTGACCATAGATTTTTGGGTTCATTTCTGGGTCTTCAGTGCTATTGATCTACTTGTCTGTCACTATACCAGTACCATTCAGTTTTTATCACAATTGCTCTGTAGTCCAGCTTGAGTTCAGGGATGGTGATTCCACCAGAGGTTCTTTTATTGTTGAGAATGGTTTTTGCTATCCTAGGTTTTTTTATTATCCCAGATGAATTTGCAAATCACCCTTTCTAACTCAGTGAAGAATTGGGTTGGAATTTTGATGGGGATTGCGATGAATCTGTAGATTGTTCGGGAAGATAGCCATTTTTACTATATTAATCCTGCCAATTCATGAGCATGGAAGATCTTTCCATCTTCTGAGATCTTCTTCAATTTTTTTTCAGAGACTTAAGTTCTTATCATACAGATCTTTCACATGCTTAGTTAGAGTCAAACCAAGGTATTTTATGTTTTTTGTGAAGGGTGTTGTTCTCCTAATTTTTTTCTCAGGCTGTTTTTCCTTTGTGTAGGGAACAGTCAATGATCTGTTTGAGTTAATTTTATATCCAGCTACTTCACTGAAGTTGTTTATCAGCTTTAGGAGTTCTTTGGTAGAATTTTTGGGGTTACTTATGTATACTATCATATCATCTGCAAATAGTGATAGTTTGACTTCTTCAATTCCAATTTCTATCCCCTTGATCTCCTTTTGTTGACTGATTGCTCTGGCTAGGACTTGGAGTACTATACTGAATAGGTAGGAAGAGATTGGGCATCCTTGTCTACTCCCTGATTTTAGGGGGATTGCTTCAAGTTCCTCTCCATTTAATTTGATGTTGGCTACTGGTTTGCTGCATATTGCTTTCACTATGTTTAGGTATGGACCTTGAATTCCTGATATTTACAAGACTTTTAACATGTAGGGGTGTTGAATTTTGTCAAATGCTTTTTCAGCATCTAATGAGATGTTCGTGTGTTTTTTTTTTCTTTGAGGATATATATATATATATATATATATATATATATATATATGATTACGTTGATGGATTTCTGTATATTGAACTATCCCTGCATCCCTGGGATGAAGTCTAGTTGATCATGATGGATGATTGTTTTGATGTGTTCTTGGATTCGATTTGCGAGAATTTTATTGATTATTTTTACATCCTTATTCACAAAAGAAACTGGTCTGAAGTTCTTTCTTTGTTGAGTCTTTATGTGGTTGAGATATCAGAATAATTGTGACTTCATAGAATGAATTTGGTAGAGTACCTTCTGTTTCTATTTTGTGGAATAGTTTGAGGAGTATTGGTATTAGGTTTTCTTTGAAGGTCTGATAGAACTCTGTGCTAAATCCATCTGGTCCTGGGCTTTTTTTGATTGGGAGACTATTAATGACTTGTATATGGGACTGTTTAGATCATTAATCTGATCATCATTTAACTCTAGTACCTATTATTTTTCAAGAAAATTGTCCAATTCATCCAGGTTTTCCAGTTTTGTTGAGTATAAGCTTTTGTATTAGGATCTAATGATTTTTTTGGATTTCCTCAGAGTCTGTTGTTATGTCTCCCTTTTCATTTCTGATTTTGTTAATTAGGATACTCTCCCTGTGCCTTCTAGTTAGTCTCGCTAAGGGTTTATATAGTTTGCTTATTTTCTTAAAGAACCATCTCCTAGTTTGGTTGATTCTTTGTGTCAACCAAACTAGGCAGGGGAAGTACACAGAAGAAAGAGGATCCACCCCACCTCCAGGCTGCAGATGTAGGCCATAGGACCCTGTTCCAGCTGCTCTGCCACTTCTCTTTCTGTGCCCTCTGCTTATTCTTGCTAAGAGTTTATCTATCTTGTTTATTTTCTCAAAGAATCAGCTCCTGATTTTGTTGATTCTTTGTATAGTTCTTTTTGTTTCTACTTGGTTCTTTTCAGCCCTGAGTTTGATTATTTCCTGTTTTCTACTCTCCTTGGGTGTATTGGCTTCTTTTTGTTCTAGGGTGTGCTGTCAAGCTTCTAGTGTAAGCTCTCCCCAGTTTCTTTTTGGAGGCACTTAGATATGTGTGTTTTCTTCTTACCACTGTTTTCATTTTGTCCCATAAGTTTTGGTATGATATGTCTTCATTTTCATTAAATTCTAAAAAGTCTTTAATTTCTTTCTTTATTTCTTCCTTGACTGAGTTATCATTGAGTAGAGCATTGTTCAGCTTCCATGTGTATGTGGGTTTTCTGTTGTTTTTGTTGCTATTGAAGACCAGCCTTAGTCCATGGTGATCTGTCTGATCAGGTACATGAGATAATTTCAATCTTCTTGTATCTTTTGAGGTCTGTTTTGTGGTCTGTTATATGGTCAGTTTATTAGGTATTGAGAAGAAGGTATTATTTTTTTTGTTTTTGTTTTAGATATCTGTTAAATCCATTGGGTTCATAACTTCTGTTAGTTTTACTGCATCTCTGTATAGTTTCTGTTTCCAAGATCTGTCCTTTGCTGAGAGTAGGCTGTTGAAATCTTCCACTATTATTGTGTGAGGTGCAATGTGTGCTTTGAGCTTTTGTAAAGTTTCATATACGAATGAGGGTTCCCATGCATTTGGAGCAGAGATGTTCAGAATTGAGAGTTCCTTGTGGTAAATTTTTTTCCTTTATTGAATATGAAGTGTCCTTCCCTATCTTTCTTGATAAGTTTTGATTGAATGTGGATTTTATTCAGTATTTGAATGGCTACTCTGTCTTGTTTCTTGGGACCATATGCTTGGAAAATTATGTAACTATTATCCATGCCTCTTTTCCTTGTCTACTAGCCCTGTCCTCTAGACTGATGTAAAGAATACACATTTTCCATGAACTCTTGTCTGGGGCTTAGAAATATAAAATATTATTATAGATCATATCTCACTTAAAACATCCTAGAGATTAAATTTGAAAAAAAAAACAGAAAGAAAAAAGAAATAACACTCAAAAAACAAATGGTGACCTCTGTATCCACTATGTTCTTTTCCTGTGGCTGGATATATATATATATATATATATATATATATATATATATATAGTTCTTACTCACTTAGCACAGTGGCTGGCATAAAAAAAAAATAAGTGGTCAAAAATTATTGAATTAAGAAGAATAATCTAACAATCCAGAAGAAAAAATAGAATCATAGAAGGAATAATTCAATGTAATCTATGTTATTACTTTATTACTTATTTATTTACTTACTTATTTATTCATTCATTTAGTTAATTTGTTTTGTTGAGCATTTTTCTGCCAGGAACAAGCTCTCATTCTGGAGCCATGGCTGATCTGTAACTTGCTAAGAATCACTGGCTGGTTTTAAACATGTGAGTGATCTTTATGCATCTTCCTCCCAAGGGCTAGAATTATAAGAATAGTTTTACTATCTTTAAGTGGTGATAATATTTTGGTCAGTTCCTTCGTGGTACAGAAAAGAAGAAGAAGAAATGATAACAGAAAAATTACAAATTTTTGACACAAAAATGATATATTGAGAAATAACTTTGGTAAGAAAGAGAGGTATGAGAAGAAACATCTGACAATGCTAATCTTGCCAAAAAATGTTGGATGTAGAAGATTAATTACCCCTGTGTGTCAGTGAGCTGAGGCTAATAATGGTTTTGTAAGGGTTGTGATGGAAAGTGGTGGGGTAGCACTTCTGGGAAAGAAAGGAAAAATGCTAGAGGAATTTATTATATGAATAGACAGCATAGTTCCAAGGGGCCATTATTGAATTTGAGCTTGCATTTAGGAAGACACTAGCTGTAGTGGATACTCATGGTGGCTGCACATGGCACATTTACATGTTGACTCTTATTGGTACCTAATTTGAGCAACTAGAATTGTTACTGTTTACTATAGTCAGTCATCGATGTGTCACCAGACCCCATCTTATCAATACGATTGTATTGTGATTGTCATCATTTATAGTAAGTGAAAGAGGTATGAGGTTTATACAAACCTGAGCAAAGTAATTAAAAACCTTCCATTTAATGAATAAATTTAAAAAAAAAATGCTGCCAGGTATGATGACACTTGCCTGTGATCCTAGCCTGTGGGAGGTTAAGACAAAAAGACCATGAGTCAGAAGCCAGTCTGGGCTATGTAGCATGGCCATTTCATAAACAACCAAACAATAACTGTCATGTCATTTTTACAGCATAAATATTCTACTCATAAATTAATCCCTTTCCTGTCATCATTTTATAAAAAAAAAAAGTGAATGTTTCTGAGCCATATTAAAATGCATGTGACTTTCTCAGGAAAGTATTATTATTTACTTTTTCTACTCTAATAATGTCTTCAATTTGTCAGTAGTATGTAAGGCAGCTTAGAAGAGGCACTTAAGCATGTCAACAAGGCAGAGTGTATTCAAACCCATTTAAAACAGTTCAAGGAATTAGCTAGTGAAACAAAGGCAGCTAGGCGATTAAAGAATTAATTAAACTTTACAAACAGAGCTACAAGTGGATGTGAAATTGCTGTAAGCATGAAAAATAGTACCTTTGGCACTCACTCATTTCTATCCATAATGAATAAACTCTTTGAAGTAGAATAGAAGGATTGATTTAACAATGGGGCAAGAACTCAGAGAAGAGATGAGTTGTTATTGAGATGAGTAATTGGAATTACATAATGTTCTTCCAGGATGAATATTCAACAACAATCATTACATATAGTCAATACAGTCATTTGGTGAAATGAAACTGGCTTAGCAACAAAAATTGTACTCGAAATTTTAGCAAATTTCTTTTCATACACTTCAGAGGCATGTGTTCTAAATACAAGGAGAAGTTTGTGTACAGACCAAGTGAGTGGATAGAAGAAACCACAGCAGTAACTCAATTTTGAAAAGACTAGGTTAGGAGTTGGTACCTTGGTTGACTATGAAGGTACTATGCTTGAGCCTAACAGTGAAATGCAAAACTCATTTTCAGTTGCTATTAGATCTACACAAAAGAAACATTATCCAAGGGTGGACTCACATGCACACACATACACATACATAAATAAATACACACACACACACACACACACACACACACACACACACACACACACTCACACACACAGAGGTTTTCTCCTGCATGAAGTCAAGCTTCCAGAGTAAGAATTCTTTTATTTTTTAGTAGGAATGGTTTGATTATCATTGACTCATATATCTGTTCACTGGGACATAAAGATAATATTCCCTCATCTTTGTACTGGAGACAGGATATGGGTGAAGTCCCTAGACAGTCATTAGAAGTTTGTATATGTGAATCAGCATGTAGGAGATATGGGACACAAGTTAACACCAGGTCAGTCCCTCTCAAATTACTGCAGTGACAGTTTATTAGGAGAAGAAAATAAAATATTCCCCAATTCCCACTACCATTGACCTACATGATTTAGATTTATTTAATATTCCCTTATTGCTTGCTATAATTCATGCAACATAAAGCAATCGAGTATTTGATATTCCTATGCAGTATAATATGCAAGTGTCTAGAGAAACGGCTCAGCAGGTAAGAGTGCTTGCTCTGGAAACAAGAGGATATGAGTTCAGATACCTAGCACATGTGTCAAAGCCAGGCATGGTGATGTGTTCTTGTAGACCCAGTATTGGTGGGTGGATACAGCCTGAGAACTCATGGGAAGACCAGCCTAACCAAAGCAGTGAATTTCAGGTTCAGAGTCTGATTCATAAATAAATAAATAAATAAATAAATAAATAAATAAATGACAAGGACAATGACAACAGAGGAAGACACTCAGTAGCATCCTCCAGCTTCTAGTTGTGTTAAAATAACCTTACAACATGCATTGAACCAGTAACACACACACACACACACACACACACACACACACACACACACCAATAAATATGTTAATAATATATGGCTTGAATGTTTTCTAATATACTCTTGCAACCACAATTTAAAAACAGGTAGGTAAAACAGCAGGTTCTTGAATACAGTTCTATAACCCTAGCATTCTGAAAACTGAGGCAGCAGGATTGCATGCTGGACTCCCTACCATCCCTTCCTTACTATTGAGGATGGTATGCCTTCAAACAAAAGAAACCTTGTCCCCCTTCCTTTGCTCACTTCAGTAATTTCTCAGTGCGAGATTAAAAATAACTGCAGGAATCCCTCAGAGCAATTGCACGCCAGGGCTGTCTTTAAAATAGAGTGCGTTGGTGCCAAAAGTGAGTGATTTGATGCTTAGTGCATGGAAGACAGCAAGAACAGCGCCCTCCCCATGCTCTCACAAAGTGATGTATGCACATATTCACTAGTTTGGTTTTCATTTTTAACTGTTACAGTTTGTCTCTGGGTTTTCCTGGGAGTTTAGTACAGAGGAAGAAACCCCCCCCCATTGAAATTGACTTCCAAATTATTATGCTAAGAAAGTTTCTTGAGTATAAAGGTCATGGCATCTGCATGAGTCAATGCACCATTGGGTGATGGGTAGAAGAATATTAGCAACAGACAGATTCATAGCTGTACAGTATAAAACAGTAATAAATATTTAATAAGGAACCATTTGCTTTAAAAGAAATAGATTATATTAAGCTCTAGAATTACTTTGGCAAAAGCCACCATTAACAGTCTCTGGAGATACTAATTTTATACTCTTTTATTGTATAAAAGAAGTTACAATATTTGGTGATCATTATCTCCTTTTCTTATAATTTCTTATCTCTCAGTAGTCTAATGGGAAACCTTTCCATCTAATCCCAAGATTTAGTGAGAACCCAGAAAACCAATGTGACTGTGGAAGAACTTGGATGAGTCCTAAGGAGATATTTCTGGAAAGGGATCATTTAACCACTCCAGTGTAGGCTGCTTGCCATTTTGGATTAAATACGTGACACTAGGCTGCAACCTATTTGACTACCAGTGCAGGTGATACAAATTTAAGCTGATATGGAATTTAAACACCATAGGATTCCTCTGTGTCTTGCTAACAAGACTATTCTTTCGAGCCCCCAAATTCCAAAGGCACCTAAAACCCAGCCTACTTGGGATACCTCCATTTGAGAATTTATCTTTATATACATACATCCAACATCTAGAATATGCCATTGTATCGTTCTGAAGCAGGGACACTTATGTTTTCTTGAATGCAGAAACTCTTGTCTTTTCATGAAGAATATATTCTAAGGGTGTCCTGAATCATAATGTAACTCTTGAGTAATTACTGCCATTATATAGAGAAAAAAATGCTTGCTATCAATCAAAACTAAGTACTCACTCTATGTAAACAAAACAGCCAAGTTATGAAACCTATTAACCCCAACATTATGGGGGTTAAAAGACTTTTCCTTTGTTATTGAGTAAAGTCATAATCATGTAGACTTCTTTGGTTTTATTTTTTATCTTTCGTTTGCCTTCCGATTGCTTTCTCTACATTAGGACAGTTTGATGCCCCAAGCCTAGTGAAGAGAGTAAAGTTGATGATACCAAGTCTATAAAGAAGCAAAGAGTTAAAAGAGAGTCTTCCAACACACTCTTCTCTTCCCCACTTCTGGCTTCCAGCATCTTTTCCTCCCAGTTATTTTCAGAAGTGACCATTTCATAGGCCTTGGAAGTGCACTTCTGAGATTTTTCTGCCTGCCTATAGAGAAAGGACTGTTGATATTTGCTATTAGTCCTTTGATAACTTGTTAGATCCACAAAGGAATGTAGACTTCACAGGGAGAAGAAGTTATGTCCTGCTGTTACTCACTGCAAAGATAGCTTTCATCAAGTAGCCAGTAAGGACTGTCATAAACAGTATCAAGTAAATCACTACTTTGAAGGTATGTGCTTCAAACACTCCCTAAGGGAAGCCAAAGAACCTGACAAAGAGTGAGCATCCAATACAATGGTGTCAGATATCCTTTACTGAATGAAAATGATACAGAGATCTGAGGTACACAAAAATTAAAATAAACCAAAAGAGATGGTAAAATAGAATATTTTATCTACATTTATATTTAAAGGAATGACTGTAGGCATACATTTTTTGCAATCTACTTTTAATAAGTGTTCAATCTTTCCCCTAGCCTGCCACCTAGCAGAGGTAGTGGAAGGGAAAGGTTATTAGGATGGGAGGAAGTGGACAATAGTTCTTTGGGAGTGAGCTTGATCTTCCTGGGCAGCAGTTCAGTCCTGTAGAAAACAACAAATGTGATTCAGCAACTGCAGTCCAGTCCTCTAGGCAGGCAGACACCAGGCACAAACCATCAACTACAGTCTAGTACTTTTAGCAAGCAGATACCAGGCAGCTGTAGTTCAATCCTGAAGAAACCACCAGGCTCAACAACTGACTTGCAGTGAGGCCACAAAGTTGGCAAATGGAGCCAGGAATCTCACAAGCAGTTCTTGGGAGAGTTTCTCTCAATGCCAGCATTGTCATGAGTTGAGCTCAACAACACTATGTAAGGTGAACCAATACATGTGAGCCTTTAGCAAAAAAAAAAAAAAAAAAAAAAGCAAAGCAGAGAAAACCATACCAAGGCTCACTGTTCATCTCCCACTGTCTGTTGGGTCATATTTATACTCCTTCACCAAGCACCCTTTCACATGTTCGCTTTAACAAGACATCTTTCCACCTGTGTGCCCCAGCACACAGAAAGAACTAGACATTTATACCTCAAATGAATATATTCAAGGATGGACACAATCAAATGTGGTGTATTTGTAGTACAAATGCTTGATATGACTATAAAATTAAACATGATGATGATGATGATGAATTATGTAACTAGTTATCACAAGTCCTATACAAAGGTACATGCAAACATACTTACAAAAATGAATAGGCAAAGACCTAAATGTAAAGGACTGCCATATGTCTCTTCAAAGTTCACCTCAATGGGAGCATTTCTTGGTTATTGTCCCTCAGGAGCGTCATAGGAAAGGGTTGGTATGTTATGGATGCTCATGTGGTCCCTCTCTATCATGAAAAGCCTCCTCAAAGACTTATCAAATAAGTCTCCTCCCCCATTTTCAGCTTAAGTACATCCTGTACCGTTTGAATCTGAAGTGTCCCATGAAAGCAGATGTGTTAAAAGGCTTGTTTGGCAAGTGATGGGCTTTGGGAAAGTGATAGGATCATGAGCATGAGCACGCTAACCTCAGCAACAGAGGCAAAGCTAGAAAAGAAAAGAGGAAAGGAAAACTAAGTAAGATGCAGGAAAAGAAACTTGTGTCTTCAGTCAAGTTTTTATTAACTCCCAGACAACTGCCAGTAACACTCCTCCGCTCAGTCCAACACCAGCGACTGAATCTTGGGCTCCTGAGTTAAACAATTACTATTCTAAGCCACTGAAATTTATAATGAGTGAGCAATACTTTGACAATAATCAACTGATCTGTCTGTTCATAAAAGGGAAAAGTGTCCTGATATTTACCACTAAATATAACAAGAAAGAAGTCAATGTTCTGAAAATCCACATAGGAGAGTTAATGCATCTACCAAATGGAAATGGATTTGTGGCGTCCGTGGATGCAAATTTCATTAACAGAACCCAGGATACATTAACAGTCCAATCTTTTGATGAATTAGAATATGTTGAAATTAAGCATTCCTATGAATTTAAAAAAAAAAAAAAACTGTTAACAGTCCAAAGACAACAGCTTTTGCCTATATGTGGAATATGTTCTTATATATATATCATAAACACACTTAAAGTTATGATAAAATCTTTTAAAATAAACATAGAAAGGTTATGGAGGAAACCACCATCACTTGCTATGAAGAAGGAAAGCAAAAGTCTTAGCCAAATTTATGCTTTCTTGTCCCCCTCCTATATCAAGCATGTAAGCACATACATGCTATCAGTTTGTTGTCTAAGCCTTTCTGCCTTATTCATACCTTCAAGATCCTGGTTTCCAAAAGTATATGTGCAAATGAAGAGTAATCACAAGTTGCTCTATTTAGCTGTCTTCAGTGTGCACACAGAAGTGTAATATTGTGTTTGCTTCTAAAGGAACCATAGGGTGCAGCTTGGCAAAAAAGAATAAATTCTAGTGGGTGGACTGGAGAAATATGAAGAAATAAATAAGACCAGCTGCATAGAGTGGAGGTGGTAGTTGGTGCCAATAACTGATTCATTTTCTCTCTGCATGCACTCATTACGTGTAGAAGTGCTTTTCTTCGCAGGCTATGTAATGAGTATGTCCGCCCCCGACCATGTAAGCCCCGGAGCTGCAGTAAAGAGGTCATAGGCAATCGGGAGGCCAGAGCTCTTGTTCGCATTTGCTCTTAATTTTTTTATGAGGTATGTTAATCGCCACCTTACTCCCTACACTTTATAATTAGAATGACACTTACACTTTCACCTTACTAAGTGTTTCTGAAAGGCTTTCAAATTTAGGTTATGAGTTTTATTATGACTATATTATTAAATTTGAACTATTGCTGCACAGCATTCTATGTAAATAAGTTCCAGGGGACTTGGCTTCTGTCTACCTAGCATGGTATTTTGCGGCTGGTATAATCTAATAGGAGGCTTTCGGAAGAGATGCAAATTTGCTATAAAGTAACACCTCTTCTCTTTGTAATTAAAGCAAGGCTAAGAATAACTGTTTGTTTGATCAAATATAGCTGTGAAGCCGACCAAGTACATGTCAGTTGCTGAAATTCTATATCCGTTCTCCAGGTCCCTCGATCATCATTCTCATGGGTTTCATTTTTCAAAAATCTCCAACATTCCCATCCTACCTTTTGCCTGCTGTTTGACCCCATGCCTACACATAGAGCAACTAGAAAAGATATCACCCAGACAACCAGCAGCACTTTGTTTCATAGATCTACTTCTGTATCCTAATTTTTGGCTTTCCATGAAGTACCTAGCTCTCCTTAAAATTAAAGGTTACCTCATCATTAGCGGCCATATTTGCATCCTTCCTTTTCTTGGGTAATATTATTTGTGTATTTACCTACACAAAGTAGAAACTTTGTCCAGAGATATATTTTAAAATTCTGGAATAGAGCCTAATTTACTGATTGGTATTCACCTATAATCTGTGGGAAAAAAAGAAAGAATCTGGGATATGATTCTGCTTTTCTGCACAGTGATCTGTGGACAATTTTGATCAGCTTTTTCTTAGACTGAGTGTTAGTAAGGCAGGAAGTCAGATCCATTGGTGCTTACCTTGTTATTCATCTACATAATGTTTCTTGGCTTTCAGGTTCCGTTCATGTCCCACCCCCTACACACACACACACACACACACACAGACACCTTAACAACTGTCTCCACTTGCCACCTATAAATACCATGCTTTGCTGAGTCCAGCCAAATTTGGTCCTGGAAACATTACTACAGTGACAAGAAAATGAAAAGAGGACACAAATACACAGAAACACAGACAGAAAAGCTGGGACTGGCTGGGATGTGCTTGCTTTGCTGGAGTGGTACCAAATACAAAGTCCCTAGAATCTTGGGGTGTTATAAACAGCAGGACAAGGAACAGTTTGCTAGTCTTGGTGGGAGCAATCTCAGTCTATAATCATCTACAAAGATGAAGATGCGGTCCATGCATTGTTTCCTCTGTCAGCCTTCACACACAGACCAGATGAAGGCCATGCCAGTTCCCATGGGCCTGAGGCCTTGGTCTTTGGCAATCATGCATGTCTGTTTTGAGACTGTAAGAAAATCTCAATATTTCTATCTTCCTTTTCTTCCCTCCAAACCCTCCCATGTACCCCTCCCCACCCTTCTTTAAATTCATCCTCTTTTATATCATCAGTTGTTATTGCATACATCTGTGTGTTTGTATATCTGCATGCTCTTAATATAACTATTTGAATACCTAGCATGCTATTTGTAGATATGCTGTCAGGTCCGGCTATTGGACACTGGGCAACCAATGGGTGTGCTTGATCCTGGAGGACTACCTCTCCTTCTTCCCGCTTTCCTGGTATGTCTGTAGTTCACTGTGTAGAGTTGAGGTCTCATAAGATTTTCCCCATAAACACTGACAGGTTTGTCGGTGTCATGCTTGGATAGTCACGTGCTGCGGACTGCATCCTTTGTGGGGTCTCCTATCGGTGTGGAACTGGTCTCAGTTGCAGATGAGCGAGGATTCGACGAGCGACAAACAGTCCGAGAGAGAGTGAGTGAGAGAGAGAGAGAGAGAGAGAGAGAGAGAGAGAGAGAGAGAGAGCTGAGTGTATTGTTTAAAATGAGCATCATACTTTTAATACAGAGCAAACAAGAAAAGCTGGGCAGGATACATCTGCAGTTATAGATGACAAAGGACGAGAAGAGGGGACCAGGCAGCTTGAGGAGGGAGCCAGATCTTAATTGTTATCCCCCCACCACTAGGGGTTCCCAGTAAATCCTCGATTATGTTGTTCCTTTGGGCCAAGCAGAAAAATCTGTTTTAGGGGGATTTAAAACCCACCTTTTCACCAGGCCAATGTGTATTCCCTGTCCTCTGCAGACTAGCCCTGAGCTATTCAGGCTCTGTCCTTTGTAATGCCTAATTAGTTTTACCAGTCTTTACTAGAAGTGAATTAGAATGTTAATGAATAGGTAATCTTTCCTACTGAATTCGGAGTTCCTGGCTTTAAGGAATTTTAGGACTTTGGAACACTGGTGGAAACTCACCTATGATAAAAATTCAATCTTTAGAGGCACTATAATACTGAAAGAGAGCATACACCATACTCACATGCAGATAGGGTTATTGGAACTGCCAGGGCTCCAGGAGGCTGAGTTTCCTTGAAACTCTTTCTCTCAGGACTGTGTCCAGGTTTTCAGACCTGTTGCGAGTCACTACTGGAGTGGTTGTGGCATCTCCCCGTTTTTATTTTTATTTTTCAGCCGAAGTTCCAGAATGTCCCACATTGTCGTAGCTACAGATATCAGAAGTACTCTAAAGGTGAGTGGAAACACAATAATTACTAATAAAATAATGCCAATAATAATAGCAAGTAGGATTATATATTGAACCCAAACCAGGGGATTCAATGCACTTAGGTTTTTTTTTTTTAATCTCTAGCCAATTCATCAATGTTCCAAGTGTCCAAATGACTTCTGCTAATATCTGAAATTTTTGCCTTTTTAGCCTTAATAATTGTTATATCCTGCCCTATTGCTAAGACTACCACTTTTAAGATATTAACCTTTGCCTCCAATTTTTAAATCTATAATATGCTGCTGACAGAGCTATGGAAATATTTTTATGTTTATCATTAACAAAATGAGCAGTATACAGCTGCTGATCTAAAGCTGTGGTAGATAATGTAAAAGAAGTTAAAATTGCAATCAAAGCAGTAATTTCTAAACCAAGTATCATTTCCTAACTCTTTAGGCAGAACATAAGCAGGTCTCTTTAACAAAATCACAACAGCAGGTTCCTTAAATTAGGATCTACACAGTTAATTAACTGACAAGAATTAGAATGAATATGAAAAGACTTGTCAAGATTGGTAATCTTAACTCTTAAAATTAACAATATAACATACAGGTAATGTATACAAGCTTTTACAGCTATAGGGAAGTTGGCCTAAATGGCCCAAAACCAGGGTTTCTGATGAAATCTTGTCCAATACTCTGTAGCAGTCCCTCCGCCTCACGAGTCATTTGTCCCCAAGTTGACACCAGGTCTGCTCTCCTTGCTGTAGCCCATGGTGGAAGTAGGAAATTTCTTCAGATTTCCTCCATTTCTGTGTGCTCAATACAACTTTCCTGTCATAACTGTCCAGGAACTCTGGAACTCACAGGTCCACCTGTCACAGGAATCACACTGGAAGATAGCATGTTCCTGCAGCGTTCTGTGGAAATAAAAAGAAAATATTGCCCTCCTTTTCCCCCATATTAAGTACCTGAAAAGGATCAAGCCATATGCCAATAAGTGGATCCTTTTTAATCTCACCTAGACATGATTATGTGCATTTTATTTAATTATTTATTTAATCAGAGATAAGAGTATCTATTTGCAATAACTGATAAGTCCTCAAGAATTAACACCATTATGTGAAAACAGGTAGAAACTGAGGACACTTGAGAACAAATTTTTATGATTTGACGTGCACATTTTCTAAAAATACCAAAATATTATCTTAATCTATTACTATTGTGATGATGTAAAGAATGAGATTATATGGCCAATTATTCTTGTGTAAGGTCTATAATCCGCCTGAGATATAAATCTAGCATTGCATTGCCTTAAGAGGTTTTGTCTAGGCAATCTAGGACAAATTCTTAAATGTCCAAAGATAAGTCTTCTTAAAAGAACAGCATTTTTTCTTATGAGTTGTATATGCATAGACAATTGCAAATTTGAGAATTTATAGTATCTGAGGGATGAACAATTTTAAGCAATTGTAAGCTCTGAGCTCTATATTGACTATACAAATTAAAGCTTGATTATTAAACATTTTATAACACCATCTACAGCACACAATTTAACTATCTGTGTTGAAGAAGGAGTAAACTCAAAAGAATAAACATGTGATCCAATTCACATATACTTTTCTCTCATGGGAAAGCTGCTTTTAAATACAGTAAATGGGATGCATGCATGTACAAACTCATAGAAGATACAAAAGCATGCTTAAAAGCAATTTTTTAACTTATCTTTAGGATGATTATCAATTTTATCTAAAAATGATGGTATGCAATAGGCCAAATGTCAATATTTTGCAATAACCAATTGCTGTTTGGAACAAGGAATTCTTAATTCTTGATTAGCACCCCAGCAGCCTTACGATAGGATGTTAAAACTTTACTTTGAGATGAAAAATGATTTTACAGTACTGTTTTCTCTTGCCAAACAATTGCTGTGGGTACATTTAATAACCATAAATAAAAGAAGCAGCTAATATTTAATTACCATTGATCACAATTGATAACAATTATAAAAGCTTTCTTTATTTTCTGCAAAGCCTTTTGTTCTTTACCAATTACTTTGTATCTCTCTTGATAACATCCAAAAAAAGTTTAAGTCACTTTAAGGCCTTAAGGTAAGGTCTTAACCAATTAACATCTCCTGGAAGCTTTTGAAAATAAAAATTTTGAAGCAAATCATGTTTAATGATTTTATATGATGCAGGCAAGCCAGATTGTAATGTCTTTTTAAATAAGTT
>NC_034605.1:12848483-12849521 GCF_900095145.1 Mus pahari
TAGAATTTAAGTTTCTTTTGCAATATTAGAATATATCTACAACTTTGGGAAAGCAAAACCCAATTTTAAAACAATTTATCATCTTTGAAATCAATATTAGAAACATCACTATCACATGATGAAGTTTGGCTGCCAATTTATACCTATTAATGCATGACAGTGCAAATTTTAATGCTTCATTAAAGAGACATTGTTTTAAATCTTATCTCTAAGTCTACTTTTTAGGATAAGAATCATTAAATATTATCTCAATTAGAAGTATCTTAGAGGCCTAGTTATTTTTGGTCTGCTTAATGCCATGTGCTTAAAATGACTCCAACGGAGTTACCATTTTAAAGTTAAATTTTTTGTTACCAATGTTATACCTTTTTAATCAAACCCAATAACTTATAAGCTAATACTCTATGACGAAGACATGCAGAGCATTTTTATACCTATAAGACCAATCAAAAACCAAATGAAGCGGCTACATGAATCTTATAAATTTAGACCACAGAATTTTACTTTTTCTAGCTATAATTTTAAGATAAAAAGCACTTTGTCACAATTGCAGAGAATTTCCTAGGAAAAAAAACCAACTATGAGCTTTTTTGCCTTAGAACTAAGAGTTCGCAGACTCCCTTTTAAAAAAAAAAAATTCTCAGCAGGGGCTCTCCTGCCATGCTTGATTCTTGGCTAAAGTGTGGGCCTCTTGGGCTCCACTCTGCAAACTGAGACTAAATCAGCAGATAAAGTATTAGCCATTTTTATTTTCCAACATGAAACACAGAACAGTCACTCATTCAGAAAATTAGACAAAAACATACATGAATTGACATGTGGAAGATTGGTTCACCAAACATAGGCAATGCAAAGACGGTAGAGAACGTCTCCTGTAGGGGCCAGAGGGAAGGCTGAACATCTCCGGATTTCACTCTGTCCCTGGGAGAGTTCTAAAACCCATTTTCCTTTCCTTCCCCTTCCCCTTCCCCTTCTCCCCCTTCTCCTCCTTCTTCCCCTTCTTCCCCCTTCCCCTTCTCCCCCTCCCCCTTCCCCTTC
>NC_034605.1:12852203-12880661 GCF_900095145.1 Mus pahari
CTTTCCTTTCCTTTCCTTTCCTGCTTGTAAGAGGCAGCTTATCAAGCCAAGATTAAAACCCAAAACTCTCTTACAGCTTCTGGCAAACATCCAAAAGTTCCAATTTATTTAAACATTGTACAGCCATCTGCAAAACCTGCTCTGCCCCCTTTCCACTTTCTGCAACCAACAAAACCACCATGTTTGAGGAGATGATTTCCTAACTTCCAATAAAGCCTTATCTACGAATTTTTGGCACAATGTAGGATTGGGAAGTTGTAAATAAGGTAACAGTAAGAATTGAGCTATATTTTGACCTTTATGAAGTCTCTTTTTATACTTCAACCATAACTTTTAATTTTACCTAAAGCATCAGAATCCAGAACTTGAAGTTTTTCTTATAACTGAGGCTGCGTCCTATAATGAGATCCACAGTTTCTGAACCGGGATAAGAGACTGCCCCTGTAGCTTTTTGTCTTGCCCACTTCTGTAGTGAGGAGAGCCCCACCATTATGGGACTTTGAATTACAATCATTTCTCCAAGGTTCTACCACCACGTGGGCAGAGACCTGGAGAAAGGCCCTTCTTGTTTCCAGTGGGATTTTCACAATCATTCCTCAGGTGCCCCCGTTTCTTGCAACGGAAACATGTAGCTTTCATTCCCAAGAACACAGGTTCTTAAAGTTGGTGCTGACTTTCCCCTTTCACCACTACAGCGTAGCCTTTACTACAGCTGGTGAGATGTCTAAGCATGCTTTAATGTAAGACTGCCCCATGATAAAATTGATTTTTCGTCCTTAACTGGTCCAGCCTTACCAGCCCATCTGTAGCACGGTTGACGAAATCCTATCCTTGCTTGAGAAAATAAAGAAAAGAAGGAAAAATGAAGGAAAAAGAAATTAAGAACTGACCTGCCTGAATGTCCCTGTTCAGACACCAACTACGGAAGTCTATCTCCTTTGTGGGGTCTCCTACCTGCGTGGACCGGGTCTCGGTTGCAGATGAGCAAGGATTCGGTGAGTGACAAACAGTCCGAGAGAGAGAGAGAGAGAGAGAGAGAGAGAGAGAGAGAGAGAGAGAGAGAGAGCTGAGTGTATTGTTTAAAATGAGCATCATACTTTTAATACAGAACAAACAAGAAAAGCTGGGCCGGATACATCCACAGTTAGAGTGATACAAGACAAAGGATTGTATACATCAAAAGGGGGGGGGGACCAGGCAGCTTGAGGAGGGAGCCAGGTGTTAATTGTTATCCCCCACTACTAGGGGTTCCTGGTAAATCCTCAATTATGCTGTTTCTTTGGGCCAAGCAGAAAAACCTGTTTTAGGGGGATTTAAAACCCACCTTTTCAGCAAGGCCAATGTGTATTCCCTGTCCTCTGCAGACTAGCCCTGAGCTATGCTGGCTCTGTTCATTGTAATGCCTAATTTGTCTTTACTAGAAGTGAATTAGAATGTTAATTAATAGGCAACCTTTCCTACTGAATTCTGAGTTCCTGGCTTTATGGATTTTTAGAACTTTGGAACACTGGTGGAAACTCACCTATGATAAAAATTCAATCTTTAGAGGCACTATAATACTGAAAGAGAGCATACACCATACTAACATGCAGATAGGGTTATTGGAACTGCCAGGGCTCCAGGAGGCTGAGTTTCCTTGAAACTCTTTTTCTCAGGACTGAGTCCAGGTTTTGAGACCTGTTTCGAGTCACTACTGGAGTGGGTGTGGCAGTCACGTTGGTGAGACTTTGTGGGTGTAGCATCTGATGTTACAAGGAGACACAGTCTTTGGTCCTCTAGTTCTTAACTCCTTCAAACCTCTTCCTCAATGTTCCCTGAGCCTTGAGTGTGGGTGTGTTTGTAGTTCATTGAGACCAGTCTCCAACACCCTTCATACTAATTGGTTGTTTTCTGCAGCTGTCTTCATTTGTTGCAAAGATTTCTTGTTGAGTAGTGGTGGGAACTGCACTTGTTTTTTTTAGAGAGTTGCTAGAAATTATGCTGGCTTACTACATTAATAGTTTTAGATTTTCCTCTAGTCATTATGATCTTAATAGCACTGACTAGTTAAATAGATTTCCAGTAACAGGCATGATATTACTCTTATATAGTGGATCCCTAACTCTAATTAGAGTGCAGTTAGTTGCTGCTAACTTATGTGCCTCTACTGCTCCTGTAGGGTTTACTCTCATGTTGGATGTTGATGTGGTTCACAGGCGTTATTTATATAGCTGGACTGGACTGTTGATTATAATTAACACACTTTAGTCTATAAATATGAATATATTGTATAGCATCTTAATGAACTTTTTTCATCTGTGCTGATGGTCCTTCTCCAAAGAGCCAAACCTCCTAATAATGACTCCAATACTAGACATAAGAAGTCCTATTTTGAGTAGTTGGTTTGGCTATATAAGAGAATCTCAAACCATACAGCCTATTGCTTTGCCCTGGATCATTCCCCAGAGGTGGAAGGTAAGTCACTACTGCTGAGGATACCGTGCCCTTCAGAAACAGGCTCCAGAGGCTCTGAGCAGGAATTGTCTTTTGTAACCTCTCCCTGAGAACTAGTTTCCATGGTACCAAGAGATATTATGCAAGCTTCCAAAGGCGGGAGGCCACCAACAGTCTGACTCGCACTCTAGTTCAAGTTGGCAGTGTATTCTCCATTATAGTGCTACTCATAAACATGCAGTAGACATGGGATTTAATGTGACCTTCTTTTCTTTAGGATATTAATTTTACAGGAGCTGGAGAAATTGGTCAGGTGTGAAGAGTACATACTGGACTTGCACAGGACCGAAGTTTAGTTCCTAACTCCCACACTAGGCTATACAAACTCATCTACACCTCTTCCTTTGAAGGATCTCAAGCCCTCTTTAGACCCTATAAGCACCTCCATTACATTTGGATAACCATACATACAACATACGCATGCGCGTGCACACACAAACACACACACACACACACACACACACACACTAATTCTAAAACAAATTAAATCAACAGATAATGTATTACCCTATTCTAAATACCTTAAAACAGAATAATAAACAGGCAATTCTTTAGTACTTCCTTTACTAAACAGGAAAGCACTTATTGATTCAAATAGATAAGAGTTCCATAATGTACAATGATGGAGCAGTAAGGGTGGTCATTCATAACATTTCCAATATAAATAGGATATCTTATCTGTTGTTATTCGAGTCACTATTGACTCCTATGTAAATAAAGATTGATCCATTCGAAACATAAGATAATTTAAATTCCAGTCAGAGTGTGACAACATTTAGCCACAGCTTTCCCAGAAGTTATCCTTGTACTGAAGTAGATTAGGATGTACAAAACCTCCAGTAATCTCCTAATCACTCTCATAGGATCAGGACAATGTGAAGGTAATTGTACCTTTAAAATTAATAAAGTGTTTGTTGATAATTGTATAATTATATAGTGGCTAACATGGAATATTTTAGTAAAGGAAATAGTTTTTAATATATACATAGAGATACTAAGAGTATGGTGGGAATATAATTAGACTATAAGAATCTCTCAACTATTATTTTATTGCTTCTCATATTTTCTGTTATCTTTTCCTTAATTATATTATCTATATATATTTTATGATCCTCATAGCTGAAACCACATTTACACAGTATCTATTGATAATTATAATATAGTTATGGCATTTAAATTCATCTTTTAAAAACTCTCATTTAATATAAGAAAATATTGATCTTTTTCAGTATAGTTCAAGAACATCTGACAGAGTGTATATTACTTTTATATTGAAATTTTTAATTATTATTTTGCAGTTATAATATATTTACATCATTTCCTTTCTTTCTTCAAAGTGTCTTTTAGAACCTTTCATGCTTTCTTGGACTGTCATGGCTTACTTTCATTAATAATTGGATATATATGCATATATACAATCCATATAATGTTCCTTGTATGCATGTTTTCATGGATGACAACTGGGTATTGGTTAACCAGTTGGTGTGCTCTCCCCTGTGGAAGATTATTTCTCCAGGTCTCAGGACTCTTTAGTTACCTGTCATCCTTAATGTAGAGTTGAGGTCTTCTGAGCTTCTCCCCAGCAATGCTAACATGTCTATTGGGATTGTCCTTGTTCAGCTCATGTTTAAACAGTCATATTGGTGAGTTGTCATGGGTATAACTTCTGACATTCCTAGGAGACACAATCTGGCATCAAGTCTGTGTAGTTCAGTATGACCTAGTTCAGCATGATTCTCCTGAACTTCCAGGAGCTATGTGATCTACATCACAATAGCTGTTTTGTACAAAGATTGAAATTTAACTTGGATTTTGTTGCATGTTCTTCAAGCATTCTTCCAACTGAGTTTCATTTCTAGCCCAGGGCAAGGAATTCGATAACTAATATGCATTTAAGCAATACTCGTGTATTCCAATATTGGAGTCCTATAGTCAAGTGACTATGTTCTTGTTTCCATTTTTGTTTTAAATAGTCAGTGGTTGCCAGGAGATATTATGCTTACTAACGAAGAAAATCTAGTCATGTCTTCAATCTCATTAATAACAAGTTTTGTCAGAACTTCATTTCCATTAGGACTCCCTTAAACACAGGCTCAAATATTTCAGAAGACTCTTTCCCAGAATCAAGTATTTCTCCATTCTAACAGGATATGGAGGGAAAAAAGTATTACAGTACTCAGTATGAATTGAATAGTCTTCTTTGAAAATGGAAACAGTTTATACTTCATATGTGAAGGAGATCATATGAATCAGTTTTTCTAGCTGATTTTTAACCTCAGTGTCTAGTCTGGCAACTGTTAACTTGGATTGTCCCTTTGTTTTCTCACTCATTAAAGTTACTATAAACTCCTCATGTTTTTATTGGGAGACTGTATCTAATCAGAAAAACCTTCATGGAAACAGGCACACAGCTATTCTTTTTTTCATTCCCTTATAATAATGATCATCACATGAAAAAAAAAAAATCTTGCCTCAAAGTCTTATTCCACCACTCTTGGGTAAAACCAGTCATGCATGATCAGTCTCAATTTTCTTACATACGAAACAAAATTAACTCCTCCATCACAGCTTCTGCTTAAGTTGTAATTTAAATAGGCTTTAAAATACTATGTAACTTCCCAATTAAACTGAATCAGAGAAGTATTGATTACGCAGACTTGTTTGCTACTCAGCATCTTTCCATCTGCAATTTCCATTCAACTTGTCTATTATTTATAATCCTTCCTGTTTTACATTGTGGAGTTACCTCTGTATTGTTCAATAAATGACTAGTTCTCCCATGGTGCCTCTATATACTCAAGTCATTGCCTAAAGACATCATTGAGAATTTCAGAACCTTGGTGCTAAATATGCTTTGAGTGTTTCTGAAGGTCTGTTCTGGTTTTGCCCATTTGTAGCCCTTCAGTTTTAGTCTGGAAGAATATTTCCACCAGGCATCTAATTTATTGGCAATGATATTTTTAAAAAAATGAAGCTGTGTATTTAGAACTGTAGAAGTATTTATACATTGTGAATAAAGGGAACAGATGTAGCTATTGTTCTTTGCCTTACCTTGATCATTCAATACAAAAATCTTTAGTGAACACATTTCATGTTCCAAGCCGATAATTTAGCTGCCCAGAATTATGCCCTCTTGTATAATTTTATCCCCTCAGTTGGCGAACACATTAGTCCTGCCAAGGCCCTGACTTTGCACTGGGTGCTGAGACCAGGATGTCTCAAAGGATGAAGTTACAATTAGGATAAAGATATTAATTGGCTTTAAAAATTCTCATCTTAGAAAATACTGCATTTCATAAGGGGAGAGACAATAAATGTTTATATGAGCAGAGTACCAAAAGTTAGTCAAAGGCCAGGCAGCAGTGGCACATGCCCTTAATCCCACCACTTGGAAGGCAGAGGCAGGCAGATTTCTGAGTTCAAGGCCAGCCTGGTCTACAGATTGAGTTCCAGGATAGCCAAGGCTATACAGAGAAACCCTGCCTTGAAAAAACAAAACACAACAAAGTTAGTCAAAGGTAGTAGAAAAGAAAAATAGTCAAACAAAACAACAAAGTAGAAACAGGTCTAAGCCAGGTGTGAGAGGTACCTATAACTCCAGCACTTGAGTAGTGGAGGCCTGGGCATCAGTAGTTCAAGACCAGCTGACATATGACGATCTGCCTTAAATTTTTGCCTAAGGTTTTCATACGATAAAAATCTCCCAGTTTAAATAGTTTTAATTAGGTACTCTTAAAATCATAGCACTTGCTGCTCTGTGGCATTGGGAGACTCTAGCTTCTTCAGACGTATTTTCTTCTGAGTCAATAGGTGGCAATATTTAGGTTTGGTAATAGGAGGAGTAAAATCAGTGCTAGCATTTACAGGAGGACCCTTGCAGAGGTAGACTTGGTTTGCCTGTATTTTCCAATTATGAGAAGGCAACAGGATCATGAGGACCTGTGGAATTTATTTGAGGATAATGAGAAACCTTGGTGCCAGGAATGGTGGTATATGCCTTGAATTCCAGACCGGCAGGAGGATCTTTGTGAGTTCCAGGCCAGCTAGTGTCTACATATTGAGATTCTGTCTCAAAAACAACAGACAACAACAATAAGGGCTCTCCATATATTATACAAAACATGATTTTACTCAGGTTGTTTTGCCATCCAATTGATTTATGCACACATAAAGATCCTTTAAAAGGATCTGTATATTATTCAGTAATAATGAAAATTACCTGAGCATGTAGAGATTCTCTCTTTATTGCAAACTTGCTCATGGAACATTTTGAAAATCTGAGAGAAATTAATTCCCATGGACCACAAGGCCATGAGTCAAGAGCTAAAAATAAAAGGATACAGCAGATACTGTCTCGACCTTCTGTCTTCTAATTATTTATAATACAATGCAAACAAAAAGTAACTAGTATAAAACAAATGAAACAAAGAGGTGTTAAAGATGTTTTTGTTTCAGTGTATTCATTGGAATATAAGAAGTATGAGGATTGATACACCACACCAATTACCACAATTTAAAAACTTAACTATAGAACATATCAAAAACAGAGATGGTGTGACACGTAAGAGAAAGCTGGAAAAGTTTAGAAGCCAAGGCATGATAGAGGAAATTACTCCAAACTTCTTTCCCTATTTTCTGGCATAAACCTTCTAAAGAACTTAACTTAAACTTGAACTTGAACTTGAATTTAACTATTCAAGAAAGTAGTTAGAGTAGAAATTTAAAACCTACAGAACACAAAGCAATATATAGCCTTCAATTTCATACTCTCACAGTAATTTTTAATGTAAAGTACAGAACTGTAAATATAAACTCATCGTAGAGTTATAATGTTCTAGGTTAAAGGAAAACACTAAAATAGTAATAAATAAATCAATTGTCATAGTTAATTTTGAAATGTGACTCTGACAGTTCAGGCTGGTAGAGAGAACCCGAGTTCAATTTCTGGGGGTCACATTGGTTGGCTCATGACCTGTAATGCCAAATCCAGGAGATCAGAAATCCTTTTCTAGATTCTGAAGGTTTCTGCACACACATTCACACAGAAATAAATAAAAACAGAAATAAAAGGCCTTTGAAATCTTAGAACCATTAAGTGTACATAAATAAGACACATGATAAATTTTATACTTATGGATTTAAATCTCACTTATTCTAGATAAATATATGTAGATATATGATAGATAGGTGATAGATAGATTGGAATGTAGATGATAGGTCAATAGATAGATAATAGATTGATAGATTGAGAGAGAAGAGACCAGAGCGCTTTTATCAAATTACTCTATTAGCATAATTAATTAGCTTAGCTATTTGGTCTACATGTATGATGTCTCCCCTATCTCTGAAAGACTTATTCCATTCTCATAACTTCTATTTGGGAAGTTGGACAGGGACATAGAGACTAAATGGAGAATGTCTTCCCCTCACCCTCATAAATCAAGTGAGATTGGGTACGAGGGCAACTGGCAAATGCATTTTAACAATGAGAGCATAATTTTGAAATTTGCTAACCACATGTATAATTTTATTAAACAACAATGTCAAGCTACTGGACTAAGAATAGCTAATAGTCCATTGTCTGTAAAAATAAATTTGGAATAGTGGTGTTTTGGATAGTTGATTTTGCAGGATGTCTATCAGAGTTATAATTTTTATATAATTACAGAAGGTCATATTCTATTCACCTTATTAAAAAGGATTCTAATATGACTGAGTTATGAAATTTCAAGGTATTCAATGCAAAAATGAATCCCTACTCTGAAGACTGATTATTACCATTTCATTCTTCCTAATCTTAATTTTCCTTCAGACAGTAACAAATTGAGTAAGGTGTGAGACTAGGAATGGTATGCTGGCTTCCACGTACGGCCTTACTTTGCATTTTATTTAGACTGCATAAATAGAGACTGATTACATTATTTTGTTATCTCCATAAGCACAGCAACTTTATGCAGTTTTTATTTTGACCACCACATTAGCTGTACTTTTTTTTGTTTGTTTTCTGCTATTTCTCCTTTTATCTTTTTTCTTTCTTTTTTGCTTTTCTTTTTCTTTTTTCTTTTGATGATGCAACCTGTAAATTTGAATATATTTGACTGGTCTTAGGATGTGGAAACTGAAAGTTTTCTTTAGTATCAGCAGCCTCCAATGTAGGCATCTTTAATTTGTAACTGCTTTGCTTATATTCTGGAACAGACCCGTAGTGCAGGACCAGTACATTAACTTCCACTGTAACTGCCATCCGCAAATCATCTTTTATAAAACCCGATCAACATACCTTGCAAAATAATTTCCAGAAATGTAATTTTTCACCACCTCCTTTACAAATCCATCATTGTAATTTATAACTGTCATTTGAAAGCTTTAATTTCCTGGTGGGAGTTGCCTTATTGCACACCCAGGATAAAGGATTAGGGAATGCTGTATTTCTTAAAGTGAATGTTCCGGCAGACAGAAGTTTGCTTTTCAGGGCTCTGCTCACTAAGCTGATCTCCCTCAATCCCACATCACCCAAAAGCTAATTTCCACACCCTCTTTCTCATGCTCATCCAGAAAAGAGGGGCAAGGGCTTAAAACCAGGAAATCATCTTCAGTGAATTTCCATATAATTTAACTCTTGACTGCTTCTCTGTACTTTTAGCTTCCTGAAAATTGAAGGTCAAGGATGCAAATAAACAGAAAGTATGCCCATAAAATATGCGATCTTGATTAGTCTCCTGGGCTATACAGGAGTATGCTTACTGAATTGCTCTTTTCATGTACTTTTTTTTTTTCTAAAAATTTTAGAAACCTGAATGGAAATCGCTGCAATACTTAACATATTGGGGATGTCCAAAGATAAGGAAACCATGGAGCATGTGCAGGATTTGTAGACCATTAGCTAATGTGCAATGTTGGCTCCAACAAAATTGTCCACCTTCAATAAAACAATGACAAAAATAATCCAAAATAGGGACACAGAAAATTTGGGGTAATTGTTAATTTAATCTTTGTAATGTACATATACATTACAATTAAGCATAGAAAATCATTACTAATGTTAAAAGGTCTGCCTTAATTAAATTGGTTTATAAATATTGCAAATAGCCAAAAATTAATAACATTGGCCACAGTATTTCAACAAAATGTTAGATATATTTTTAGTGTCACTATTATCATACTCAAAGCAAATGATCATAAAAGGTTATATTATTAAATCCCAAAATGCTAAGTTTGAGATATTTCACTATAATGAAATAATATTTGGTTGAAATCAACTTTATAATTGATAAAATTTGCAATTATCCCTGAAGAAATTATATAAAAAATTCAATCCTAGATTGACTCACTTAAATTCAATATTTTAAAATTAATTGAATTAAAATTGACAAAAGCATACTTTGAGAAATATTGAAATCAAACTAAATATACTGAAAAATTAACATGAGAAAAATTTAATGATATGCACTGAATTTCAAAAGTAACCAAAAAGTATGAGATATTTAAGGCAGCCTAAGCCTTTTAAATAATGTTGGTTTTTATTATTTTAGAATTTCATACCTATATTTAAATATTTATATTTTTTATATTTAATATATCATGATCCTGTTCACTGCCATTACTATGTCTGACCCCTCCCACTCCAGATGACCCCCTTCACCTTCCCTCCTGTTCCTCACCTACTTTTATGTATCTCCCTTATATTTTGGGGGGGGTGGGACATGACTTACCAAGTTTAATTGTAGTTGCCTTTTACAATCTTGGATAGAATACTAAATACCAGCAAAGAGGCAAGTGCCATTGGCTAAGTCAATGAAGAGAATGACTCCCCACATACTATGGCAGGATATTGAAATACCCATTCTGGTCAGCTTTTATGCAGGAGGTCACAGTTGTGGTGTGTCCATAATTGTAAAAATCATGTCATTTTCAGCAGACAATGTCTTATGGCACTCTTTCCACTCCTCTGGCTCTCACAATCTTTCTGCCTCTACTTTCACAATGTTCTTTTGGCCTCAGAATCCCTTTGCAAATATCTTGTTTAGGGCTGAACAAGCAATCATACCATATACTCAGCACTTTGACATCAGCAGTAACAAAAAAGCTTTTCTGACTGTGGCTGAGACCAACATTGGTTAATAGAATAAATATAAATACAGGCTAGTTGACAAAATATCCATACAGTAAAACATTAGTAGTAGATATCTCTGAAGACCTGTGACCTCCCTAGCCAAAGGTTTTTGATCAGTCATATGTTCTCCAAAATGTAGTGGGTCTCAAATGTAATTTTAAATAGTTGGTTGATCCCAAAACAGTTGTACCACTAGATCACAAGTAGGTATAGCTTATCTGTCAGGCCAACATTGTCATGTGCAGAGTTCACAGTGTAGTAAGGCTACTGATGAATGTTTTTCCCCAGCGGCATCATTTATAACACAGTATAGTTCTACATATGGAGGAAGTTTCTTGCTCAAATCAGTGTGATTAATCTGTGTTCTGCTTCCAGTGTGTTTCTTTCAGCAATAGACCCTTGCCATATAGTTTTGGTTGAAACCAAGAGAACTGGAAGTACATTATATTGTTTTGGGTGCCTCTAGAATATCCCTGACCAAGAAATCGTAGAGAGGCATCTCACAAGTGTCACTGGGATGTTTGTTTAAAAGCCTCTGGGAGCAGCGTTTGGACCTATGCAAGATACCCGTATTGAAAATTCACACACACACACACACACACACACCTACCTTTGGGAACAACATTTGCACCTATGCAGGATACCTATATTGAAAATTCACACACATGTATATATATATATATATATATATATAATATTTACTAAAATTTAAAAAGGTACTAAACTTTACTGTAAGGTAACATGTATGTGCTAGCGCATAAGTAATGGATTTATATATGTATTTTAATAAATCTATAATTTTGCTTAAGTATCACTCCTATCTTCAGTTTTCCCCAGTCTCCCACTTCATTCCCATGGGCACTGTTCCATACCTACTATCCCATAACCCTACTTCATACTGCATGTGCAAAGCATATAAATGTCACTTTACCTGACACAAGATACATATCTATTACAATGAGAAAATTTAACTTTTGATATTAAAATCAAACAAGATATCTACCATACAAGGGCATGTATGTTCATTTTCTATAAGCAAAGGTATTTATATATTGTTTTATTTGTTTCTTTTTGAGAGCAGCCTCTCCTCTCCGCTATGTAGCAAAAGGCTGATCTTGAAGTCCTGCCTCAGCCTCCCAATGCTTGGATTATAGTAATGAGCCACCATGCACAGCTTACATAAATTCTTTAAAATTGACTCTTCAGATAATTTCATTTATTTTATCTCATGAAGTTAAAAGGAAACATATTTGAATCCATATATATGTATATGGATATAATGTGCAAACATATATATGATAACAAAGGGTATGCTATACATTTTTCCATAGAATGGAAACTATTAATTTCAGGGTATATCATATCAGTGAGAATATAGAAAGTTAATCAAAGTTTGAGCAGGTATTCTGAAAGTTTTACCTTGGCATTGAAATTAGCTCTGACTGATGCAATAAAAATGTAAATTACAAGAGAATTAGAAATCAAGTTGAAAGCAAAAAAAAAAAAAAAAACCTAAGAAAGGAGGCTTGAATTTGCAGTAACCCTGTAGGTTACAGACTATGAGAATCTAAAAAGTTTCAAGTCTTATGAGTTCACTCTAATGGAAGGCTAATAAAAATGAATAATCATTTAAACACAATTACTATCTGACTTTCATAAAATATACTCTAACACATATTAGTTAATTCTTTATTTTAAAAGTCAGGGATAACTTATTTAAACATGATTCAATGGAAATTTTATCTAATATAAATGAAAGAAATTTTGATAAATATGTAGAGATCATATAAATGATCAAATATGATTAAAGACACAGCAAGGAAATGTTTGTTGAAAAACTAAAGACTTAGTATTATTCTTTTTGCTTTGTAAAATATTGAAATGATAAATACTACACTAATTGGTGATGTGAATAAAAGCTAAACATAAGTTTAAATTAGGATAATTACTTAAAACTTTCTACTCAAGTGTCATTATATTTTATAATTATTTTGAGTTTTAATATAATTACATCATTTCCCTCATCCCAGTCTTCCCTATAAAGCCCCCCCATTTATGTCTTCTCAATCTGTTCTCAAATCTTTGGCCTCATTTTAATAAATTGCTGTTCTAATACATATATCTATAATGAATACATACCACCCACTGAGTTTGTATAATTCTATTAATATTTGTTTGTATATTTTCAGGTCTGATGATTTGGTATTGGATAACCAATTGGTATGTCCTTCCTTAGGGAAGCTATTAAATTTCTTATGGATTAATAATACAGATTTTATAATGAGACAAGTCTTTATAATATAAACAATGTTATAACTATTATAAAGATTATAACACAATTTTCTTTTGTTGAATAAATCTAAGCAGAATTGAAAGTTACTCAGAGAAAAATTCTGAAAAGTTGAAGCAAACAAATATGTGATTATATGAAGAATGCTTTGAAAAAATGTTCCACCAGCCAGTTTACCCTATCAGCATCATGGTATGTGATTTATAAAGTAGATTCAACTCTGTCCTGAGTCTCTTTCAGATGAGGATCTACAATTGAATATAGATTTTAGCATTAAATATTAATCAAAATAATTAGCCTATAAAAAATAATACAGATTGTTGAAATGTTTTAATTTAAACATATCAATATGAGAGTAGCTAAGGCATTGCAATTCTGAAGACTAAAATAGTTGGTTGTTTTCTCTCTGTACAGGTATTAATCATTTTTATTGCTATTATTAATATTATTGGGCTTCTATTGTTCAGAATTGTTTGGCTATTCTGGTTTTGTTTTGTTATTGTTGTTCTTTTTTTGCTTTTGTTTTTCCATATGAAGTTGAGAATTGCATTTTTCAATGTCTGGAAAAACTTATGCTGTAATTTTGATGGGAATTGTACTGAATCTTTAAGTTGCTTTTAGTAAAACAGTCATTTTCACTGCTTATCCTACTGATCCATGATCATGGGAGAACTTTCCATGTTCTGATAGGTTGTCTTCTATCTCATTCTTCAGGGACTTGAAGTTCTTTTCAGTAGATCTTTCACTTGCTTGCTTACAGTTACAAGGTATTCTATATACTTATGACTATTGTGAAGAGTGTTGCTTCCCTAATTTCTTTCTCATCCCATTTGCTTAAAGGAGGGCTACTGATATCAATGAGTTAACTTTTCACCCAGCAACTTTCCTGAAGTGGTTTATCAGCTGTAGTTTTCTGGTAGAATTTTGGGGGTCACTTATGTATACTATCATTTCATGAATACTGTGAATACTGATACGTTTACTTCTTCCTATCCAATTTGTATCCCCTTGATCTCCTTTTGAGTAGATAGAGTGAGAGTGATAAGTCTTATCTTGTCCTGATGTATTTCAGTAGGATTGCTTCAAGTTTCTCTCCATTTAATTTGGTGTTGGCTATTGGTTTGCTATTGGTTTGCTGTATATTGCTTTTATTTTGTTAAGGTTTATGCCATGAATTCCTGATCTTTCCAAGATTTTAACTGTGTTGGATTTTGTCGCAGGGTTTTTCAGCATCTAATGAGGTGATCATGTAATTTTTTTGAGTTTGTTTATATAATGGATTACATTGATGGATTTTCATATATTGATCCATCCCAGCATCCCTGGGATTAAGCCTACTTGAGTGAATGATATATTTTATGTTTTATTAGATTTGGTTCCCAAGAATTTTGTTGAGTATTTTTTGCATCGATGTTAGATTTGTCTGAAGCTCTTTCTTTATTGGGTCTCGGTATGGTTTAGGTGTCAGGGTAACTGTGGATTTATAAAAAGAATTAGGGAGTGTTCATAAATAACTTCTATTAGTTTCTGCTCTGGCATCTAGTAATAGGTATCTGCAGAATTCTTCCAAGAGGCATCAGGACCACTAACTGATTGTGCACAAGGTAGTTCTAAAGGCTGTACTGTTCTAGCTACCACACAGCATGTAGTGGTCTCCATGATACACAACATAATGTATAACAGTCCATTTATGATGTGAGTGCACAGGACTTTGCTGTGAGTGCACAGGACTTTGCTTTGAGATGTATATGTGCTCATGGAGAGTTATACATAACATTTAAAGAGACAAATCAAATTCTTACTTTACATCCCATGGCCTTTTTCAGCTAAATCAGTGCTGTCTTGTTGATCAGCAAAACACCTGAAAGTATAAAATAAGTTAACTTTGAGCATATCTCATAGGTAGGAAACTGTGTTTCTTCCCTGGCCTTTATTCTTCTGTAATGATCAGTTTGAAATTTACTTGTCATTTCCAGACTTTACATACACATGCAACTTTTACTGATTTGAGGATCTGCTCTACTGCCCTGATCTGCCCTTTATAGGAATCTGATTTATATGCTGTCCCTGCTCCCATTGCTCTCGTCTATATAGAGAAATTGATTTTATCCTGCTGCTCAAGCTCATGAACCTGGGTGAGGCAGAAAACAAAGTAAAACAAGCAGAAGTTATAAATGACCCATGGCTATGGAGAAAATCTCCGAGTACACTACTCACCCAACACTCCGGTCGTAACAGTTAGTTCCTTTGAATACATACTTAATAAATATCCTAGGACTACACATGAAAGAAAAAAGCATATAGGCATGTGATATTTTTAATATAGCAGTGTTCAGATGTTCAGAATTTTGGAACGCCTTTTCCTGATGTGGGGATAATTTATTGCTGCAAAGAATTAAGTACAATGTAAAATAAAAAGGAAGACATAAAGCCTCTGACACATGAAAGTAACTGCAGAGACAATTGCACATGTTAAGAGAATACTAACAGTACATCTTTATTGTGTACAGTGTCCTGTTTATCTCTGTCCTGTGGAATATTGAGTGAAAGCAATGTCGTAAAATGAATGATGAATTTTCATGTTAGGAGTTGGTCAAAAAAGAACCTTTCTATCTATTTTCACTAAATTAAGAACTCAGAGAACTCCTAAGAGACCACGATGAATGGAGTAAATTGGAGGTAATTAATTGGAATCTGTCACCTTCCCCCTTTCCCATATGCTCATGTTCCTGCTGTCCTTTGTAAAATACTAAGACAAAACCAAAAGAAATAGCAATGACAAAGAAGTGAATAACTTTTGATTTTCTCTTCCAGATACATTATCAGAAAGTTTTATACCCAACCCACGCACCATGTTAATATCCATTTCATGTTATGTTATGTGCACTACTTTCTTACTGCCCATTGAGAATCACTCAATTATTCCCTTTCTTCCTAACCATCTTTGATGAGTTGTTCATTGCTAATTAAAATTAAGCCTATGTGTTGAAGACAAAGTATCAATACCGAAGTGTGATGGTCTCCAAATCCAATACTCTCCTTTCCCTCTCCATTCCATTCTCAACACCTTACATTTTAGATGGCTTGTATTTTTTTCTCTGTTCAAACTTATTTTTATTTGCTTTTGAGACAATCTCATTGCTGAATCCTGGACTCACATTCAAACAGGATGGATGAGGCTGAAGTTCTGACCTTTCCCATTCTGTTCCTAAGTGCTGGGATTGCAGATGTGTGCCATTGCCTCCCAGTCTAGACTGTTCATTTATAGAGTGTTAATAAAAACGTTATCTGAATAGTGTGGTTGTTGTCAGGGATAAAAGGATAATAACACCATGGGCTAGTTGAATTTGCATTTACATGTTATGCGTGAATTTACATGTATATATTCTGCAAGTAATAGCTACTGTTTTCAATGACGGTGAAGAAAATTATCATGAATGAGTCATTCATGATGATGTTAATGTTTATGAATTCCACAGTAGTTAAAATTGTTAGCAAGATGTTTGTATTTAATAGTAATTTCAAGTACTAGACTTTTTCAAGATTCCCAGAGTGTTTCCATGGGTCTAAGAGCAGGTGATTGGGCCTCTATTAAGAATTTGTTGATGAAGGAACTTGTACTCCTACTCACAGGAGATAATGGTTTTATTTTTAATCTTATGAGAAGATATACTAATAAGGCGTATGTGAAAAATATGGTAGATTGGATTTACTCCCAATAAAATGATAGAAACCATCTGTTTTACCAATTGTTTATTCAGTTAAGGAACATATAAAGGTTGGAGCCACTGTCTCACTGTTTAGTTCATGAAAATCTCTAATTTCAGTTTATTTTTCCCATATTGGAATGAAAAAATGATGTGTGACCATTAATAGCTCTTTCTCTGATGTTTACATTTTAATTAAAATAAGAAACTGCCTCTGGGCATTTTAATGTTTTGCAGTAACTTGAGTACCTGGTCATAGAAATATCAAGCCAATAAAATTTAATGCTACCTTTTAAAAAATTAACATAATTTAATGTTTTTGTCTTTAGGGAGAAAAATTTTAAAAAATAACATTTGTAAAGTATGTCATGCCTAAAGTTAGTTAACTAACTTGTGAAGTGCACTGAAGTTTCTTCAATTCCCTGAGTTTTTCATAATTTATCTTTGGATTTGCATTACAGAGTCACTAACACTTTAGGTTAAATAATTTCCTTTGTTTTCGAAATGTATTCTTCTTGTATTCTATTAACATTTCCTTATAATTGTGGAATTTTTATCAGGTTGTTTATAAAATACAGACTGAAGTAAAAGTGGGAAAAAGAAATTATTTTAAATAATACATGGTATTGAACAGAATCAACTGACTTAGTGTTTTCAGCTCATTCATCATTCACATTATAGGGAGCCTAGCAGACAACCTCCTCTCCGGGTGGCCATCTTTTCTGTACTGGTTCCCCTCTGCTCTCTTCCTTTTCCTCTCACACCCACATTTCACCACATACACCTTACTGTCCAGAATACATGCATAGTGGCCTGGTGCCCAGCAACTCTGCCTAACCTATTTACCAAACAGAGGAGGGGGTAGTGTTTGTGTTCAACATAATAAAACTTGATTAAAACGCTAATCAGTTGTTTTTTCCAATTCTGTGCACAATTTTTCTAAACTTGCAATGGTAGATCATACTAAGATCTATATAAAACGCCCAGACTCAGCTTCCACAATTAACTCCAAATTATTCAGCTCTGATTAAAGGGACCTGTATAACCAACAGCCAAAGTAAAGGTTTCGATCATTTATGAAATGTTGTGCATTATTATACATATGTAGGACATTTAATATTTAACAAAGTTACAAAGGAAATTTAGCCTTACCTTTACTACAACTTTGCCATTATTATTTAATATCTGTGTTTTGAATTGTTCAGTTTTTATTTCTACTATTTCCTTAAATATTTAATTTTAAAAATATTTAAATGATATAAGTGGTAATGGATACATCGCATCATCTGCAAGGTGTTACTTGAATATTCTGCTTTAAACAATACATGTAAAGATTAAAACAGTTTGGAGCTTTAAAAAATGCATAGAGAATATTCTTTTCACCTTGAAACTCTAATAACACTACTCCAGTACCTTCATTAGCCTATCAGAAAAGTGAAGTACTTCTAAATTGCCCACAGGTTAAAGAACAATTTAGTATTCAGTATATTGGAAAATACTTTTTGATATGAAGTTTTAACATTATTTATTAGGCTTTCTGTACATGTTTATGTGAGTCCTTATACCAATTAAGATACAAAATGAGGGAAATAAAATACAGAAACAAAAAGTAGATATCAATAAAAGATCACAGGAGAAAAGTTAATGCTCTTTGAGAGTCTATGGAAGTTGTAAATTTTTAGGAATAATCATCGTGAAAATATATATAGTTACTGATTTTAAAGTTGCCAAAAAGGTAACATTTTACAGAGATATGACAAAAATGCCTTTGGAACATATATATCAAAAACACTAATCTGAGGAAAAACAGGTATAGAAATGTAGCACAAGTAGTGGCAGAAACCAATATTATAATATAAATTTTAAATAAATTCAATTAATTACAATATTTCCATTAGGAGACCTGGGAGGTGAGAGACTCCCAGGACTCAAAGGGAGGGACCTTAGATGAAATGCCAGACAGTAGGGAGAGGGAACTTATAGAGCCCACCTCCAGCAGGAAGACAGGGCAGCAAGTGAAAGATGGGGTTGCCATTCCACAGTCACATCTCTGACCCATAATTGTTCCTGCCTGAAAGAATTGCAGGGATGGAAATGGAAAGGAACCTGAGGAAAAGAAGGTCCAGTGACAGGCCCAAAGTGGGATCCAGCTCAAGGGGAGGTCCCAAGGCCTGAAGCTATTACTGAAGCTATGGAGCGCTCACAAAAAGGGACCTAGCATGACCGCACTCTGGAAGACCCAGCATGCAGCTGAAAAAAGTCAGGTGTGTATATTTGCACTCAACTAATAGACAGAAGCAGCTGACCCCTGTTGTGAATTAATGAAGTCTGAAAGAAGCTGAGCAGAAGGGTGACCCTGTAGGTGGACCAGCAGTCTCAATTAATCTGGACCCCTGAGATCTCTCAAACACTGCACTACCAAACAGGCAGTGTAAACACCAGGTGATATGAGGCCACCCAACACACATACAGTAGAGGACTTCTGGGTCTGTGTTCTTTCAGAGATGATGCACCTAACCCTCAAGAGACTGGAGGCCCCAGGGAGTTTAGATGTCAGGTGGAGCTGAGGGTGGGGGCATCCAAGTGGAAACAGGGGGTGGGGAGGAGGTATGGGATGTAGAGTAGTCGAAGGGTGGACAGGGAGTGGGGGGATAAAATATGGAGTAAAAAAAAAATAATTAATAAAAATTCAAGAAAAAAAGTAATACAGTAACTTTTACCAAAGTTGAATGACATAAAAATACTAGTTGTTTAGAGAATTATCCTCTCTGTAAAGAATCCTAATGTGGGCACAGTGGTGCTTGCCTGAGATCCTGATACTCAGGGAGCTGAGGCAGTAGGCTCCCCTCGATTCTGGGGAAGCCAGAGCAACATAGTGAGGTCAACACCAACCTGGGCTTCACTGTAAGATCCTGTCACAAAACATCAATTGAATGAATAAGTAATTATTAGAAATAATTTAATTATTAGTAATGTCATCTTACAAAGTTGATATATCTCCACAGAGATGATAAAAATAAAATAATTTTTATAAACATTGTAATTTTATAACGTTCATGGTTATAGATACTAACATCCTTAAGTTTATGAAATTCAAAAGCCATTCCTGATTAATGATAAATGATAATGTTTCAAAAATCAATTTAGATATTATGCAAAAGAGTAGACCATATAAAAATTAGGAAACAACTTTCTGGAGAAATATTGAAAGCCATCTCTTTGAGCCTAGTTCCAGGAAGACTTCTGCATTCTATTTTTTTCTGTATATTAACAGGATGTTCACCCATCTAATAAGGCAAGAAAAACATGGTAGCATACGAGTTTTTGAAAGAAATAAATGAAACACTCATTATCCATATAGATTCCTTATGCAAAAAAAAAAAATTCTTGTTCAAGTATAGTCAAGTATAGTCCTTCAATGCCTAACACATCATCAGGGAGGGTATAAATGGAAAACCTCCAAGGTGCATATCACCCTCACAGTACCGTGCCAAGCTGACTGCATGTGTGCTTCAATGCTAAGATGCCACACAGCTCAGAAGTGGCAGAAGACAGTTGGTAATGGGGGTGGGGTGTCCTCAGTTCTTGTTTCCCCAAGTGGAAAACAGTGGGATCTGTGATGATTGCTATGATGTTTCTAGTCTCCTGTGTACCCAGGCGCCTTTGGGGTAGCACTGGGAGGTGGGAATGGAGTCCCTGGTCTGTGGGTCTGTGCATCTCCTTAGGGCATCCACATGCCAGGCAGAAAGGGAAAGGCAGAGCCTGGGTGGTGTGTGGAACCTGTTTGGTTCCAAGTGAGGGCCTAGAGTATGGAGGGGCTGGGAAAGAAAGGGTTTCTCCAGGAGACTTAGGTGTGCTCTTTATAGCCTCCTATTCCTTCCCCTGCAGCTCCCACACCCCTCAGAGCAATTCTTGATGATGAGATGGTCCTTGCTTATCCAAAAGGCTTTATTTGATGGCGAATGTGAGTGCACACCTTACTCAGGATGAACCAGGGATTAAATACTTTTTACAGGAAGAAAGCCCCATGAAGAGAAGCAAAATGGCTAGACATTCGGGCATATCTAGACACATCTTTAGTATGGAGAACTCTGGTTTTTATGCTACATGACTGATTGCTATGGTCCTTCCAGTGGGATGTAGTGGCTGTGCATTCCTAAACATGTAGAGTTTGGCAGAGAGCTGGCCCCATCCCTACCTTTTCAACTCTTAGTTTCACTGTGTTTGGGCTTGCACAACCTTACTAGTTCTTCAGTCTGGTGGCAGGGTCCAGTTGCCCCACTCACTTTCCAAAGCTTTCTTACTTTTGTGCTGTAATGAACAGAGCCATTCAGTTGCAGATGAAATGGCTTGAAAGGAAAGGGGCAGTCAGTCTTGAGCCTTAACTAGGCAAGAAGCTGTCACTCACAATACAGCACTTCCCTGAAATCCATGACACCCCAACCTCATTTGAAGCAGAGGAAGGGCACTGAAATATCTCATGTACTTTTCAATATAGAACTGGGACCGGGAATGTCTACAGTACTCATGGCAGAGTATACAATGATACAGCAGATGAAATGGGGGCTGACTTCACTGTTCAAAAGTCAAGACAGAGATCTTATAAAGCATGAAGACTTTCATGGCTGTTGTAGTTTCTATTTCCAAAGAAAGCAAGGTCTCAAGACAGGTAAGGTCACATCAGTCTGGAGAAACACACAAGCTACTCCTCAAACAGCATTGCTTGTCAATATCAAGTTAGATGTTGTCAATCCACCTAAAGAAGTTTGTGTATACAACTAGGAAGACATCAAGTTTCTCAAAAACAAAGATTTCTCTCTGAATCTAGGTTCAGGAAGTCTTCAATGGTTTTTCTTGGATAAGCTCGACCACCATGAAAGTCCACCAGAAGGAACAGAAATAAACCAAAATATAGTAACACATCTCACTGAAATGCAATAGGTATGTTAATCAGAAAATAATCAGAAGTATTAATCTGGTAACAAATCAGAAAATATTTCTAGATAACCGACAAGAAAATAAACCTGTACAATTGTTTTGTGTCTTAAAGCAGTTTAAGCTGGATTTAAAAAGTGTGATATAAATAAATAAATTCCACAAAGCAACTTGCAAAACGTATCAAAATATAGTATCAAAGTAGGCAATGTCTCCCTAGAACATATCATTAGAAAACGTTAGAGTAGTGCACTCAGCATGCGTATGCACACAAACACAGAATAATAAAAAATGCCACATGAATTTAAAGGTCAATCAAAAAATAGAACAGAAATCTGCAACTTGTATGTCAACAATTATGGCTATGAATTTTGCAGTCATAAAATAAACTCACTTCACAAAATGTGTATGTAAGAAATGACAAAAAAAAGTGCATGCACTGAGAAGCCAGGTCCAGTGGCTCAGGACCACCTGGAACTCCAACTCTAAGGTGTCTGAAGTCCTCTTCTGACTTTGAAGATATCTGCACTATTGTGAACATAACCCCATAGGCACACACACACACACACACACACACACACACACACACACACACACACTGAATTTTTTTTAAAAACTATGTCTCTTTGTTTCTTTATAGTTAGAGTGCATTGGTCATAAAATGTTTGTTTATCAAATATACTTGTCCTGATTTTTAAAAATCCCTATGTTGTCTAACATCCTATTTTTTATGTTAACTTAAAATATCTATTTTAAAACAACAGTCTTGCAATAATTATTTTAAATATAGAAATTCTTATCATGAAATCAGAGTCTATAGGTTTTACATATGTGTCAAAAACTATGTGACTTATACCTTTTAAGTGAAAAAAATGATATAATCAGACAAATTGATGTACATGTCCGACCCTAACAGTATCACCTTTTGATTCAGGTATAAGCCATCAGAACTTGAAGAAGTTTATACAGGCTCCAACATTGTCTTCCCTGTGTCCTCCATTATTCCTGAAGCCTCCACCTACATATAGGTTTGCTGTAAATAAATCTTTTTGTAGAAACTTAAGAGCATATGAGTCCTACAAAGAATGTGGCAACTGTGATAACCAAACAGAGTGTAATACTAAATACTCTATTTAAGCATACTGATTATAGAGACCACAGATAGGACCCAGCCTCAATTTTCTCACCACTTTCAGGACTATTTTTCATGAACATAAGGAATATTAAATGATGTCATCCTGATAAATTGAAAAAAAAGATCTCCATAGATGTCAGATGTCCACTAAAACCATTGTTGGATGATGTGAAACAGGAAGAGAGTGAGAACTGGCCACAGGCAAAGCTCACTACAGGCCTCCACATGACAACAGGAAGTTTAAATGAGGAGAAATCACCCAGGCAGTATTTGAGAGTTTTTGAGGAATGTAGTGATCCACCTCTGTTACAGGTGTTGCTTTTCAGTGTGGCATCTGTCCTGTTCCATAAGCATTGCTTTTATGGATGTTGTGACTCTGTTATCCTACCTAACTTGATCAATTGCATGACAGCTATGTAACCAATTGTACATCAGATTACATAGAGATGTTTTATTAATCTCCTCCTACTAAGTACAAAAGACAGAAAAACCCCATAAAGATTCCTGCTTGTCTTGTCTACAAAGATCATGAACAAATAGCTTCTACATGAGTTATTCTTGCATGTGTAAAGAGCATTTGAATAAACCATCCCCTGGTGTAAATAGTACTGAAAGACTGTTCTAAAGGATTAAATACCACAAATGATCTGAGGGACTGAGTCTTCTTACAGACTGCCTTGACATCACAAGGATTTTGGCTTCCAAAATTATGCTCAGTACCCAAAATGAAATGCAAATAAACAGTATAAAAACTAAGTCAGTCACAGAATCCGGATTGGTTTCAGTATTTCAATCAAAACAGGAAAGACTCAATTATGTAGGATAGATGGCTATATACACATACAATATCTGTCAGGGAAAATTGGAGACAAGGACTCACATATACATATATACGTGTGCAATCAAGTCAGGTTAAATTGAAGATAATACTCTTACGGGTTTATAAGCTCCTGCATTATATCAAATCAGGTATATGGAAATGATAAAGCTAGAGAAAGCCAAAGGAAACAGGAATCAGCACACAGGTGTAATGATATGCTGAGACTGAGATTTCAGAACACATTCCAGTTTGCCTCAGTATTGCCTAATGCAATGCTTTTGTTTTTTGTTTGTTTTGTTGTTTTGTTTTTGCCCTTCTCTCCCTGCTGCATCAGAAAGTTGCTCATTGTCAGTATTTAGTCCCCAACAAGGAAGCTTGGTCTGGCTGCCCTAATAATCTCTTTGGATTACTTAATCATTAACAGCTTAACACAGTTTACATCTCCAGGCCAAGATTGGTAAAAAAGACAAATATCTGAGTGTCAAGCTGGAGCCCACTGGGCAGACTTCTAATGCCCTGACAATATTCTGAAGATGATAGATAAATCTAAAGATTATAGATAAATCACTGGTCCAAATGGCACCTTCTGCCCATCTGTTCTGCCCTCTGGAATAGAGAGATGCCAGAATGCACTCCAACTATGGTGGTGATGCCTGTCCTATCACAAGCTAGGACACACAGCTAACCTTTTAAGCTAGTGTGTCATGGAACAGTGAGATAGAAGAGGACTCATTGAATAATCTAAAATGATGGGCTTCCTAAATTCACTGGACATGTTTTCCAAATCTCACTTAATTCTATCCAACCCAAACTTGAAAACATTTAAAGAGGAAAATTACTGACTGCTGGAAATCCTTGGTGACATTTAAAAAGAAACAATGCTGCCAGCATATGCCATCAAACAACATATCCTGAAATGTTTTCCATTTCAAAATGCCACACAAGCGGAAATAGGGCTTCCCATGGATGAAAAATGAAGGAGAAAGCTGTAGTCTCAAACATGAGGGGTTCTTCCATCCCAGTGGCCAGACACTACTAACTTTCCAGTGTCTATTCTATGCTAGTTTCCTATTTTGCAAGTCCCCAAAGGGAATTTTGGGGGTATGCTGAATCCTGTGACCTAAGCATTATATAGGATTCCTGGGTATTTCCATGATTAATACAAGTCATGAGATCAAAGGCCACTCTTTCTTACATACTCTTGTCACCACAAAGGATAATTTTCTTCTAATCCCATAACTGCAGTCAACTGGAGGAAACATACTCCACATGCCTTTCAGATTCCCTTAACTGCCCTGTCAAAAACTGCTAGCATTGGCCTTCGTGAGGACCCTGTGCAGGCTGCCCTCAGAATGCCGCACAATCTTTTGCTTTCATTCAGGTAAGTATTGTCCTATCTTGTGCCTTTTGCCATTTTATAATAGCTAATATCAGTAAGAAGTTGCAAAATATTAAGGAGAATGCTTTAAAAGAATCTTTGCCTATGGCACAGTTAAAAGAAAATCTTGAAGGATGAGTTTTGATTCTAGAAAGGCCTTTCCTTCCTTCAGTTCTGACAGCTACAGAAGAGCATAGTTATATTTTATCAGTTATTTTAGTGTTCTTTTACTATTTGGGCTTTTTGAAAAAAATTTCTTACCTCTCTTATATTAGAGATTTGATGCCAACATTGCAAAGAAAGCAGTTTCATCACAGTGAGGCTATATCGGCCATGCGTTCCCTAGCTGTAAATCAAAAACTGAAGGAGAACGAGGACTGTACCAGGTCCCTCTGACCAATGAGGCAGGAGAACAGAGGGCAGCATTGTCCACTAAGACGTCCTTACTTGGGTATCTTCTGTACCTGCATAATGATGGTGACCTTTCTCTTTGGGGTGCTCTCTGTACCTGCATAATGATGGTGACCTTTCTCTTTGGGGTGCTCTCTGTACCTGCATAATGATGGTGACCTTTCTCTTTGGGGTGCTCTCTCACTTCCCATTGCACAGTCAAGAGAAACGGAGAGAAAAGTTGTAGGAAGATCTAGCTTAGCTACACCCCTATCGCTGCTGCTTTGGTGGATTTGCATCTGACACTGCTGTGAATTTGCCAACTATGTTACCAGGTTGGGCCTCTTTCTTGTCCTCCAATATTAATTAGTTCTCACGGTATGGCTAATGCTTGGTGCCTAGAATCCCAGGAGTTACTCACATCACATGGGGATTCCTGCTACCTTAAAGACTTTGTGTTACCACATTAAATGAACAATTAGTCTAAGGTTAGGTGGTGTAGAAGCCATGCAACCTCTGGCAGAAGACAGGGCATAAATCTAAACTGGAGCAAGACTTTTCTCTCCCCACCACATGGAAGGCAATGAAAATTCCCACCTGAGTTGCAACTTCTTATCTAACATCTATGGATGTACTGAGCCAGATATTGCTATCAGGGAAGAGTTGCTGAGCACTCAACTATAGGAATTAAATCAACACAACATTTACTAAAAGAGTATAGGAAAAATATGATCTAGAGTTAAGTGTTATTATATACCGGTGCAGCAGAGGTCAAAAATGGAGGATTTTCATATCACTCAAAACTGAAAATATACATTGCTTCAGAAGGCATTTGAATCTGGAGGGGACACACACACATGTTGGCATTTAAGGTAAATTTGTCTAAGTGGTAGATTTCACATTTCAAATTAACTTTAAGGTGATATACAAGAGGTCTAAGACTGAACAATCTCCTGTGGGTCTGCTAATATATCAAGGGAAGTCTTTCACAACACTCCAGTTTAGTAAAGGGAAAGCACTGCATTGTACTTAATCTATTTTATATCTATTTTAATGAAAGCAGCACTCATAACTATAAAACACAACTACTTGGAGGTAATTTTATGTTCTGAACTTATAGGAAAATACTCCTGTGTCAAGAAAATATTTTTCTTAGTATACTGCTATATTTTGAAACAATAGAAAGAAGCTATTTGCATAACTGATTGATTGCAAAGAATATTTATAGAGAAAAACATGAAGATGGAGAGGAGCTTGTGGCTTTGGCACTGCATGTGGAAAAAGTATGATTGTATTGGTGACACGCAGGGAAAATGCAGTGTGAACAGGAAATTACTGAGTGAGTATATCTCTCACATGTCCTGAAGCAGATCCAAAGTGCTTGCAAGGTGTCCATGCCTGATGCTCATTTGCTGAATCATGTCACTGTGTCTGTTTTTGCTTTTCTAGCAGAATTTGAGGATCTGGGGCTTCAGAGGTGATGAGGTTGCATAATACTAAAATTCCTCATTCAGTTTAAGATAGTTAATTGTGCAGAACACTAACCCTGAGCCAGAAGACCATTCATCCTTGCCAAAATGCAGAGACAGAGGTTAGGTGTGATGACCAAGTGCATGTTCCAGGCCAAACTCAACTTGCAACATCAGAGTCATGCTTCAATTCATTTATGACATGTCAGAATATGCATAGATCACTTTATAGTTGATTTCAACTTTGTTCATTTATTCTCCAAAACATTGAAACATAATTATTTCATTTTCTGATCAGTTTGAGAGTAGCTATAGCACCATCATTGCATTATGACAAACCCTTGTCAAAAGCCAACAATCCATAAATCCCATGGAAATGCAGTCTTAACAAATGAGTATGAAAAATGGACAGTGATTTCTAATTCTACAAACACAATCACCAAAAAAAAGTAATACCAAAAGTTAAAATAGAAAAGTAGGAATAGGATCATTTTATAAAGACAAATGCTACAGACAAATAAGCAATAGAAACCTATGAGATTAGATCACTACAAATGAACAAAGCACAGAGTAGAACCAATGTATAGTATGAAAGTATTTTTTCAAAATGAATGAAAGCTCTAGCCCTGAAACAAAAGAAACTCATTGACTTTAACCCAAGGTAAATTAAAACAGGCTACATATATACAGTTCAAGATAATGGGAATTACTTTTGTGAGATAATAAGAAAACAGTGTTTATATTTAAAAAATAGCTTAAAATACAGAATGTTAATTGGACTGTTATCTATTACAAGTGAAGCCAACATGGAATGAAATTATATTTTCTACTTGAAAGTAAGATGTACTTTGGTTAAAAGTGGCATGGTGTTATCTAACTGCAATTGCCCTCACTCGTTCACAAAGCTGCATTTTGGTGGAACCATTTCTTTACCTCTCACTTTTGTTCCATCCAAGGCAAGTCAGCATCACCACATTGAGTAGGGGCTTACTTGCTAGCACATGGGGGACTAAAGGCACCTCCAACAAAAGCCTATCCCTGCAAGGGAGATCACTCACAAAACTGCATCTCTAGGGCTCCTGCCATACGTTTAAGTTGTTCCCTCAAGTCTTCTCTGCCCAGGCAATTTCTTAGTGCTTACATAATCTCCAAAAAGACCAAGTGAATCTTCTAATATATTTCATTTACTTCCTGAGTTTTAGGAACCTCTCTCTATTGTCCAAAAAGGAAGTTTTTCATGAAGAGGAAATATCTCATAAAGCACCCTATTGTGCTGTCTGAAACACCCAGTAGGATACCAACTGGATTACAGATCATAGGCCCATCATTCACTCTAGTATGACATAGCTGTATTTTTGATATTGTAGTTGCTTCTTATTTTCTATAGAGTCATTCTAGAAGAAGTATTGGATTTACAACAGGGCCCTCTAAGGATAATCACATACCTTTCCTTTATAATCCATCTATACATTAAGTTTATTGGTTTCCAAAATTAGAAATATCCTTGTATTCTTGAAAAAGTACCATCTTGCCATGATACATTTTTTCCAATTTTTATTAGGTATTTACTTCATTTACATTTTAAATGCTATCCCTTAAAGTCCCCTATACACACACCCCGCTCACCCACCCACCCACTCCCCCTTCTTGGCCCTGGTGTTTCCCTGTACTGGGGCATATAAAGTTTGCAAGACCAAGGGGCCTCTCTTCCCAATGATGGCTGACTAG
>NC_034605.1:12881961-12937233 GCF_900095145.1 Mus pahari
AGGAATGGATACAGAAAATGTGGTACATTTACCCAATGGAATACTACTCAGCTATTAAAAACAATGAATTTATGAAATTCCTCGGCAAATGCATGGATCTAGAGGGTATCATCCTGAGTGAGGTAACCCAATCACAAAAGAACTCACATAATATGCACTCGCTGATAAGTGGATATTAGCCCTGAGACCTGGAATACCCAAGATACAATTTGTAAAACACATGAAACTCATGAAGAAGGAAGAATATAATGTGGAGACTTCTCCCCCTCCTTAGAATTGGGAACAAAAATCCCATGGAAGGGGTTACTGAGACGAAAAAATGGACCATTCAAAAACTGCGCCACCCAGGGGTCCATCCCATAATCAGCCACCAAACGCAGACACTATTGCCATGATACATTTTATACATTACTGGATTGTATAGGTTTATATTTTCTCAAAAAAAAATATCCCAGTCTATATTTAAGCAGACTAACAACCAGTAATTTTCCTATAATATTTTCAGCTTGGTATTATAGTAATACAGTCATTGAAAAATGAAGGGTTTGTGTCAAACTGGCATTTCTTTCTCCCACACACTGAAACTATAGGCCAAATATACTTTCTTTTGACATCTTAACTAAAATGAATTTTAATATATAGACTATTGCTCTTATGTCAAAAATACTTGGCAATCTGTATTTTCAAAAAGTATTTGTTGCCTATCTCATTTGCATAGAATTCTTATTCTTTGAATGACCATGGAACATGATCCCTTCATTTTCCTTCTAATATCCGGTCCTTGTGCTTTTCTGCCAAGTTATTCACATTGGTTTATGTCTTAAAAAGTAGATTTTCAAGCTGAATTGCTTCTTTTCTCATCTGAATAAAATGAATATCTGCTCTGCCAACATCTGTTTCTCTTTCCCTGCTTTCCTGGTATATACAGTACTCATTGATTTTCATACATATTCTTTTACAATAGTCTACATGAATGGTTACTATCAATTTCTCTTTCAGCACTTGTTTAGAAAAGTACACCATCTTTTCCAATGCTGCTTTTAACTTCTCTTGACTGCAAATAGACTGTCCTGACATCTGTCCTCAAGATGCCACTTGTCAGTAGACTGGGAGCCTGAAACTGCCCTAGAGTAATATACTGACTGACCTTATGCTGGCTTTCCTCATGTTTTGTCCTTATACCAAATCTCACCACCTAGATTGACAATTCAGTAGACCCAAGCATGGCCAGCTTTGGCATCCTTTTTCCATTCTTGACCTTAGAGTAATTCTTTTCTTCTGATACATATTTTTTTTTAAAAACTGGGCATGAGAAATTGAGACCACGGCCTAAAATTCTGTCCCATGAAGTATAACCTCTTATTCTTTAAAGACAAGACCCATGAGTTCAGATTGCCTCAGCTCTCCTAAACTAAACTCTTAGATCAGCCAACTCAACTCAGCATAACTTTAGTATTTCGCAAGGAATTCAGTTTTTCTCTGAGTTTGAAAATTATTCTGCGACCAGGAATCAGTGTGCCTGGAGGACTCACCTCATGTACTTCCTTTTTCTTCAACAAACACATCTCAAGCTCATAGGGGGAAGGACCAACCAGACTCTATTTATTTTAATCCTGAAAAACAAACATGACATTGATATTAAAAATGGGACTGGGCTACTCCTGTGTCACTCATTCTACTATACCTGGAAGTCAAAGTTTCTAGGATATAGCTGATTTCAACTGTCAGCTTAGCACAGACCTAGAATTATCAGGAAACGACACAATCTCACCTTAAGAACTCACTTGGTCACACTGGCCTGGGATCATGTCAGTGAGTCATTTACTTCACTCATAATTAACACAAGAAAGTCCTACCCGCTGTGGGTGGTACCATTTTCAGGTACAGTTAGAGATGAAAAAAGAAAAGCCAGAGAGACTAGAGGATAAGACAGAGTTTCTGCTGCAAGCTTCTACCTTGAGTTCCAGCCTTAGCTTCTCTTGATGGTAGACAGAAACATATATTAATAGATAAAACCTTTTCTACCCAAGCTGCAACTGTAAAACAAACTATGACAATACCCTTTGCAGATGTGCAATCATAAGAGAATTCATTTTCATTCAACATGCATTGTTTTCCTCTATAAGTTGGGAAAGTGAGCGAAAACATCTGTCCTTTACAGTGTAGCCTTTATAGCTCATGTGGTGAAGTCCCCAGCGAATGTTTGTTCTGAGCGCCATGCCAGAACTCATCAGCTTGAAGAGTGATGTCACTGTCAGTCACAGCAGGCGTGTGAACATCTGAAATTACACACTTTCAGATATCTCCAGCAAGTACTATAAGAAACACATATTTCCTTGTTTCAGAAATGATAGTAATAACCACAGAATGATAGCGTTCAGAGGATGAGTGATGAAAGCTTAGGGATGTGTATCATCTGGGAGATGCTGCTGCAAGTGTTGGATTCTCACTGTCAATAAACTTCTCAGGGACTTTTGTCCTGTAAGTGGTTGCAGAAAGTGGCAATACACTCTATGTAAAGTAACAGGCTAATACATATTTGGTTATGCTGACCTCTTACCAAATCTTAAAACAAGCAGCACACTTTGGTCAGTCTTGTGAATTAGCTTCTTGGGCATAACGGCATGCATATTGAGGCAATAAAATTAGAACAAAATGTAGGTATATTCTTATTTTTAAAACTTAACAAATGAAATAATGAACAATAATGAACATCATGAGATTTTCATTCGGAAATATTAATATGAATATTTTTAATTTGATAAATTCAGTGCTATGTAAACTACTAATTTCTGTATAAAACCTAAAGAATTCCTATTTGCGTATATATAGCAAGTGTAAGACTTCACATATTTTATTCTATTTTTACTTCAGGGTCTCATGCACCCCAGGCTATCCTTGAGCTTGTTATGTAGTCAGAATGAACTGCTTTAACCACTCAGACACTGGGATTATCAGCATGTACCATTACTCTGGCATATACACATTTATTGATGAGTAAGATACTTTAAATAGAACTAGAAATATGACCTTGTGGGTGATAGTTCTTGCTAAACGAGCTTGAGAATCCACATTTGGCCCCCCAACTCCCTTGTAAAAAGCCTTAAGTCAGCAATCCTGGTGATAGGGTATGTGACAGCTAAATTGTAGGAGCTTGTTGGACATTTGCATACATTATAAAACACAAACACACACACACACACACACACACACACACACACACACACACACAGAGTGGTATAAATAGAAAGCCAAAGGAACTCATATATTAACATTAAAGTTCTGTCCTTGACACAGTTACATTTTCCTTATCCCCTTATGTGAAGTTCTTGTGTTGCATAATGACTATGGCATGTTGGCTCATTGAAAATTAGCAGGATTAATAGACTAATATAAAGCGCTAGATTTTTAGGCAGATGTCAAGAGCAGTAGCTGATGTCCCAAGATTGAAACAGTTTTTTTAAGATTGTATCTGCATCAAATGTGCTATTGCCTCCCAAAACAAAGCAAACTGAGGGCCTACTATAGAGAATATCAAGACAGCTTTGACTCATTCAGAAGTCTCTAGTGCACTAGCCATGCCATTCGCTGTGACTTCAGTGATCTCTGTCCCTCTCATATGGAAAGCTCTCTCACCTAACCAATGTCCCTCAGGACTCACTCTATGGTGGACGAAGTTCGAATTTTAGTTTCTTTTCAACCACATTACACGTCAATGTGTCTCCTGAAAGCAACTTCTCTTGATCCAGAAACATATGAATTAAAAGTTAGTCGGACTGGAGAGATGGATCAGCATTTAAGAACATTTGCTGTCTAATCGGCCATCACTGGGAAGAGAGGCCCCTTGGTCTTGCAAACTTTATATGACCCAGCACAGGGGAAGGCCTGGGCCAAGAAGTGGGAGTGGGTGGGTAGGGGAGCAGGGGCGGGGAGGGGTATAGGGAACTTTCGGGATAGCATTTGAAATGTAAATAAATAATAATAATAATAATAATAATAATAAAGTAAAAAAAAAAAAAGAACATTTGCTGCTTTTGCAGAGGATCCTGGTTCAGTTTCAGCACAAACTGTCCATGATTCCAGTTCCAGGAGATCCAGTTTCTTCTTCTGGATTCATGGACATATGATTAAGGCATATATAAGTGGTACAAATGCATACATACAAGCAAAACACATGTGCACATACATTAAAAATAAATATGTTTTAAGTTTTGAAATATTTAAGCCTCTAAAAACATACACTTGCACCCTACACACACACGCGCGCACACACACACACACACACACACACACACACACACACACGCACAATGTGTAGTATTTGGGGAACACCATCACCATACTTGGCAATAGACACTCAAACATATACAATGGAAATGATATAGTTCCCGGTCCCCAAAAGCTCTGCTAAAGCACTGTTGTCATTAGGGGACTCAGCAGGGTTCCCAAGGAAACCTTGGCACTGCTCCTTCCAAGTGTCCTTGTACTCTTCTACTCTGTAGAACATTCCAAGTCCTTGACTCCTCAGAAGTGGTTCACTCAGTGGCTGCAGTTTGTGGATCTTGGTTTTCCCCACTGCTTTCTAGCTTCTATCCTCTAAGGTGGAAACTTCCATTCTTTCCCAAAAGAAACACCTGACATAACAGATACTGCAAAAATAGAAGACCCAGAAGCTTCTTCAGATTCATCCATTAAAGCCCTTTCTAGCAGAGAAGACCATTCAGAGACTGCCCCACCTGACGATCCATCCCATATGCAGACACCAAACCTAGACTCTATTGCTGATGCCAAGAAGTACTTGCTGACAGGAGCCTGATATAGCTATGTCCTGAGAGGCCCTGCCAGAGCCTGCCTAATACAGATATGGAGGCCCACAAGCAACCCTCGGAATGAGCATGGGGACCCCAATGGAGGAGTTAAAGGAAGGACTGAAGGAGCTAAAGGGTTTGTAACCCCATAGAAAGAACAATATCAACCATCAAGACCTGCCCCCAGGGATCCCAGGGACTAAACCACCAACCAAAGAGTACACATGGAATGACCCATGCCTCCAGATACATATGTAGCAGAGGATGGCCTTATCTGGAATCAATGGGAGGAGTGGCTCTTGTTCCTGTGAAGGCATGATGCCCCAATGTAGGGAAATGCTAGGGCAGTGAGGCAGTAGTGGGTGAGTGGGTGAGCACCATCAGAGAAGCAGAGGACAGGAAGATAGAATAGATTCACAGAGGGGAAACCAGGAATGGGGTAACATTTGAAATGTAAATAAATAAAATAACCCATTAAAAAAACCCACCCCTTCTAGCACTATGTGAATTTTTCATTTTTTTTCCAATTGTCAAAATAATGAATTCAGAAAGGCTTGTCTATATACTATTTTGACACCTACTATTGGCCAAAGTCATTCCTTCTCTTACACTGAGCAAGACATTATTTGGAGAAATATCTGATAAGGTGGGTGTTTAGACATTGTATAGACATGATAAGTGCACCCAAGGTATGATCTTATTTTATGGGACCATCATTGTGTACACAGTCCATGTCTATACTTTTGAAATATGTTTCTCTCTCAATTTTGTCATAAAAATATTTATGTGATTAAGTGTCTAGATTTTGCTGTTAAGATTTTTAGATCATCTTCAATATAATATTAAATCTACATGGAATCACTTTACACACTCGAGATTCTAACAAAGGGTCTTTATAGCTCATACATTCTTTGGCTCAAGAATCCCATTAATCAGGATTAAAAGTGGTAAAAAGCCTTCAAGAACAGATATGGACACTATATAGGAGGAACACTGAGATTCCTAAGTGCCTCATTTCTCCCATCTTAAGGCCTAGAAAAATTTCAACTTTGTCGTCTACAGAGATAACCATGATTCAGGGAACAAATGCATTTATGTAAATGGTGTCTTGTAAGCATCAAAATGCTTTGAAATGCCAAAAAAAATGCACCACATATTTGAACTGTATCTAGAAATCAAAGGAAATGTTCTTAGCTTTAGGCAACCTCTATAAGGTATATGCACTTTTCCACAAAATAAACTTCTATACAGTAAGAGAACACAACATTCTAACCTCTGCTTGAATGAAATTATTTGGGAGAATGTTGCCTGGCAACAGAGTTAGCAGTTTTAAAGATTGTTGTGGAGTTCACATCTCCATCCATTTTACATATATATATATATATATATATATATATATATATATATATATATATATACACACACTTTTATTCAGGTCAAAATATAGCTTTTAAATTAAAATGATTTTACTTTTTTTTTTTTTGGTTTTTCGAGACAGGGTTTCTCCGTATAGCCCTGGCTGTTCTGGAACTCACTCTGTAGACCAGGCTGGCCTCAAACTCAGAAATCCACCTGCCTCTGCCTCCCGAGTGCTGGGATTAAAGACGTGCGCCACCACGCCCAGCTATGATTTTACTTTTAATGGCTGTCAAAATTATATATTCTGAAGGTTAGCTTCAATGCTAGTGGCCTTTAGCCTATTAAACCTTTTGAAAACATATTTTGAGTGCGTTGTAGATCTGATTACAGCTTCAGGAAACTCCTCTCTCTGGAGAGGTTTCGTAGAGTATCCACTTCAGTTTCTATCCCTCATACCCATTATAAACAGTAAAAGACAAGACTACATGGAAGCTGAGTTTAAAGTTCCACATAGACACACGATGAAGCCCCAAAATCTGGTATGGAAGCACATACGTAATACCACCACTAGTGAAGTAGAGACAGAATATTCCTGGAGATACAGACTGCCACCCTAGTCAATGAATGATCTCCTGATTCAGAACGCTTCCTATTTCAAAAAATAATGTAGAGACCTATTGGGAAAGGAATCCAGAATCAATTTTTGAGTTCCACAAACCTACAAATGTCTGCATATGTACCACATACATATATTGTATATGATCTCACTGATCCGAGTAGTCTGAAAATTTCAGATTCAAAAAAGAAGAGAATTTTTATCATAGGTACCAGAGGAAAATGGAAAAATACCTAGATAAGATATTAATCAAAAGATAAAGGCTGACTGAGAGAAGATATTTAAGGTAGGTGAACCACTACACAAAATGTGACTGCCATAAACAACAAACTATTCTGCATAGCAAAATTATCAAAATAGTTTATTTTAAACAGTTTAGTAAAAGTTTATGAGAATTAACTTTTTTATATTTAGGTTGAATCGATCGGTCAATTATATAAAAATTTGCATGCCCTGGAAACTTGTATATGAATGTTTATAAAAGCTCTACTTACAACCCTCAAAACTTAGAAGCATTCCAAAATGCCAGTCACTTGCTCTTTGCTCCATCTCAGTCAGGATATCACAAAGTTAAGTAGAAAAGGCATTAGAGCAGCTCTTATTCTGCATGTTCAATGCATCAGTTGTCCCCCCAAAATTAACCATGGTACTGCTTAATAATATCTTAAGGTATGTCTTGTCCATGCAAGGTGCTTCTCATATCCTCGTAGCAGGACAGGATGAGGCAACTGGACCAAAACGTGTAGGGATTCCTCCTCATACACAGTAGGTTAATTCTATGAACACATTTCAATTAGCTCATTTTCTTTCTTTCTTTCTTTCTTTCTTTCTTTCTTTCTTTCTTTCTTTCTTTCTTTCTTTCTTTCTTTCTTTCTTTCTTCCTTCCTTCCTTCCTTCCTNTTCCTTCCTTCCTTCCTTCCTTCCTTCCTTCCTTTCTTTCTTTCTTTCTTTCTTTCTTTCTTTCTTTCTTTCTTTCTTTCTTTCTTTCTTTCTTTTTTGTTCATTTTTCAAGACAGGGTTTCTCTGTGCAGCCCTGGCTGTCCTGGAACTTACTCTGTAGACCAGGCTGGTCTCAAACTCAGAAATCTGCCTGCCTCTGGGATTAAAGGCATGTGCCACCACTGCCTGGCTAGTTCATTTTTAAAACTATGATTTGAAGAGAGATGAAAGCACAAAAGTAACAATTCATAGATTCTGGGTAGGAATACAATAGAAATGCATTCTCCAGATACATTATATTAATCATCTGTAATAGGTTAAAAACTGAGGATGCTCAGGAAGGGGCGAGGGACTAACTTGACACATGTGAAAGATTCTCCTGGGAGAAAAGAATTAGTCTGAGTTTTATTCCAGGAGCCTCTATATCCAGTGGAAGCAATCTGAATGGGGTATGATTTCAGGAAGCCATGATGTGGATTAACAAATTGCAAAAAATTAAATCAAATAAAGCTTAAGGATATTAACTGACGTTTATCCATGACTGCTAAGTTGGAAGCCCAAAAACCATCCTGAGAGCTCTGGAATTGCAGCATAAGCAGACTGCATTCACAGACAGAGAAAAACAGTGAAGTCCAAAGATCAGTTGACTATAGTTTGGTACTTTGACTTCTTTGAACCAGACAAGCTCTGAGGGTGAATGTCATTCACCTATTTGATCCAACACAAGTATTAAATAGTTTGTTACCTAGAGTCAAATGTACAGGCATCTTGGGATCTAAACATCATATAAAATGCCCTCAAAAAGCACTACTAACTTTTAATCTTAATTTATACATGGATTCTACTAACATTATTTTGTGCTAAAACATCCATGAGTGTGGTAAGGTCAATCTCAGGCCACATATGACAACCCTAACTCTATTACCTATAGTGACTATTCTAATCTTTCAAACCTTGTGGCATTCTGTTACATTCCATTGCTTAACTATGCTTGTCTTATGTTCATATTTCCTCCCCTACATGAGTCTACATGAGGATGTGACCTCTCATTTGTCCAACTCTGTCACTACCTTGGTTTTACTAGGTACAATCATGGTGGTTCTATAAATATCATTTGGCTGTTCATAATTCCTCCTGCTATATATAAATATTCATTCATTCTATACCTCACACAGCCAATGATCCACCAAGCAACTCACAACGTTCGTTTTTTGGGGTTTTTGTTTGTTTGTTTGTTTGTTTTGCTTTGTTTTGGTTTTTGGTTTTTCAAGACAGGTTTTCTCTGTATAGCCCTGGCTGTCCTGGAACTCACTTTGTAGACCAGGCTGGCCTCGAACTCAGAAATCCACCAGCCTCTGCATCCCACGTGCTGGGATTAAAGGCGTGCGCCACCACGCCCGCTGTCGTTTTCTTTCTTAGTGGGAAACCTACAGGAGAATTCCCCTAATGCTTTTCATTTAAAAACAAATGGAAAATGCAGATCTTCTGATTTCTTGTAGCCAGGTTTTATTATTTTGCAGTGATATATTTAAAACTTGAAGTGAATGAATATTTATCACATTCCCCTAGCTCTCTTCTCCTCCACCTACTCTTTCTTCCTCACTCTTTTCCTCTTTCTTTCTCTTCCTCTTGTCTCTATCCACTATTACTCTTAGTCTGTCTTTCCAGGCAGGATGACTTATTGTAAATTAAGCCTACCTATAGCATCTTTCAGAGTCTGCATCAGCAGAGTCACCAGACACAATGCCAGGTATAGTTTCACCCTCGCAAAGGGTCTAGACTTTTGATTCTTCATTATTTACCCTGATTAGTAACCTCAGAATCTGAAATGGACTTTTCATCTTCACTATAAGTCATGAGATGGAATAGTATCAATACAAATGGCTACAACAATTGAGATCCATCCTTACAGAAGAGCAATAACTCTCATTGTTACTTTGGGGAAATCAAACGAGACTATCACAGGAGGCTTCTGACTCTGTTATGACAAAACGATTTCCACCTGAACCTGAGGGCAGCACTCTCATGGAATGGAACTTGAGGTTTACATCATTTACATGCAGGTCAAGCAGCCAATTGATTTTTAACTGTCTATTTCATTGTTTTTCATGAAAAAAAAAAAAACAGAAAAGAATCCAATTTAAGGGAATTGGTTCCTACAGAAAAGCTATTCAGAACATAAATATGTACTGGAAAGCCTCAACAGCAGTCTCATGTAGCATGTGACTCCTACCTTGGGAACATACAGATTGGAGCCATCACAGAAAAGGTCACTGAAAGGAAAATGCTAGAAACAAGTTACAAAAGAGGTGGTTGGGGGCTATAAAGTATTATTACACTCTTTACTGTTGAATAAAACAGTTCATTCTCAGGGCTAAGTCAGTATAAGTTTTAGCAGCCTCTTGTTCTTGAACATGAATTAGGCTAACAAATTCACACAGAGTGGTCAGCAGCTGTTAGCATACTCTGGCATGGGTTGAAGATATAATGACTCTGACATTGTCATTCTCAAATATTTCACCACTATTTTAGAATCTCTTTCTTATTTAATTGGCTCTAGAATCTTGACCTTCATGTCCAGAATTTCAGATTTAAATGATTTCTGATTAATGTATTTGCTCTTGCATACAAAACATACACATTTAAAAATCACTGTTTACAATTCTTTTGTATGATTCATGTAATGAAAATTACTTGGGTTTTGCTGGAAATGACTCTGTGATCTTTTTGTTATAAAGTAGAATAGGAAACACATGTGAAGCCAGCAGAAGACCCTGAGCTAAAAAGAGCTATCCCATAATAATGACACACAGTCAATATCATCATCTAGAGTTGGCAAAGTGAAGGGGCCTTCTACTCAGACAGGCACTGAAATCCTGTCCTTAAGAGTATACTTAAGAAATCAGTAAAATAAAATTGCTTATGACCACGTTTTTCTGAAGTTCTGACACTGAGTCTTCTTTCCTTCCAGAAACCATTGCACTTGAAGCATTTCTGTTCCAGTAAGAGATGGGGAGAGATTGGGAGTTAATCATTCCAGCATAAAACCCATTCTATCAATGACACAACTGCAAAAGTCATGGTAAGAGAGGAAATAGAGATTATCAAAAGTACCTGCAACTTTTATCAGACTAATAGATAGATGATAGATGGATTATAAATAGATAGATGAATGATAGATAGAAAGATACATGATAGATAGATGGACTACAGACAGACAGATGATAGAAGATAGATAAATATAGATGGATAGTGATAAATAAAAGAGATAATAGAAACCAGATACAGATAAATAGCATGCAGATGTAAAGATATACATACAAAGATGATATAGATGGAGAGATGATTGATAGATTCATGGAATACCTTTGCTTTTGTCCATATTATTGATAAGATTCTTTTAGCAAGTACCATTTATAAATGGCATGTATTTGTAATTTATGACTTGTCCCGCTGTGTATATGTTTACCAATATATTACATTTTTACCAGTTCTATTGAGTTTCCAAATGGCATTATATTTTATATTTGCTTGTAGTTAAACTATTTTAATTGATTGCACATAAGGGAAAAGATTTCCTAGGCAGAATATTTCCAAAGAGCTCTTGTATTCTGGTATATCAATTTTATTCCAGACAGTGCCCAGCTTCAAGAATGTATGAAGAAAATATTGAATCTCACTTGCAGATGTGATTAAGGATAAAGAGGGACAGTTATTCCAGGAAGTATTTATATTCCTACACTTATATTTATAATTTTATATAAGAATATATACTTACATGAATATATATATATATATATATATATATATATATATATATATGCTCAAAATAAGACTACTCTAAAGAGATAAGAAAACACAAGGAACAGCAGAGCCTGATAGCCTATTAAAGATGGGCTACTGTGGACGCAGTCACTTGTAAGGTTAAGTGGATTTGCTTATCTCCTGAAAATAATTTGTTGTGAAAATCCAAACTGAGACTTTTGCTCTGAAAATTTCATGGAGTCAGTGCATAGCATTAACCAGCCATCAATATACTCTCTTTTTTCTAGACTATTCTTCAGGTAGTAGAAAATTAAAGAAAGAAGAACCAACTCTCTACCTCAATAGCATCAAATTCTGAAATCTGGTATTAGGTTAAGGGAACACCAGTTCAAGATTCCCTTCATCCTCTGTTGAGTAATGAGAACTAGAGTTAGTGCTCTGGTCACAGCAGCATCAGTTTACAGGGTCTCCAGAGGCCCCAGACGTGGGCTTGCCTGGTCCTTTACTCTCCCTTTGTTTCTGTTTTCCTCATGCCCAGGAGAATAATCCACAGATGTGATGCAGAGGATGTGAAGTAATACAAAAAATAGGAATGGAACTCACAGGAATACATAGAGTTCCATGGATTTTATTGCTTTGGAAATGTTTCTGCCACTAATGCTGGCATAGAGCACTTAGACTGCAGGTGCCCATTTTATGAATCAGATAAATTCTTCCTTGTTCATTGCAGTTGTGTACATATACCCCTGAAGACAGGGTAGCTCCCAGCTTTATTAGTAAACATGACATATTTTGAGAACTGGCACATTCACTGCTGACTGTGAGCAAGCATTTTGAAATGTACAAGGTAGCCTTTTTAATTGTTCTATTATTTCTGGTTTTGAGATAGTTGCCTATCTCTGTGATAACGGGGGTCGGAGAAGTTACTTCTACTAAAATGTGTGCCAGAGTCTCACTGTCCTTGCAAAATATGTTATTATAGTATTCCTGCATAGCATATAGTTATTGGTAACTCAAATACATACAGTCTTTTAGAGATCAGAACTGCTGTGGAGATGGTTATGCAAGTAGTAGAAGTAGAAACATTTCAGTTGGAATAATTGGAATTTAAAAAGATCAATACAAAATGACAAGGATCATGCCAAACAAAAGATTGGAAGTACCCTCAGAAAAAGTCTGCCATAATTCAGGTAATCCTCAATTTGAATGTAGACTCAGGTTGCTCTACATTCTTAAAAAGAGAAAGACATGTGCTTACACGTTAGATGGTCAATGGACCTGCATCACATGTGAGCCTAGCTCCTTCCTATCCTATCTAATATCAGACATGATATTACATTTTCCACTCTTCATATTTAATATCATCTGAACTGATTTCTACATCAAACAGAAACCATCTCACTGGGTCTGTCTCTAATTTGAAAAGATGGACTTAAAAACAGAATATTGAATGACTGAGAAACCTGAAAAAAAAATGTTCAACATCCTTATTCATCAGGGAAATGCAAAACAACACAGATTCCACCTCACACCAGTCAGAATGGCTAAGATCAAACATTGATGTGACAGCAGATGCTGGCNAGGATGTGGAGAAAGAGAAACAATCCTCCATTGCTGGTGGGATTGCAAGCTGGTACAACTACTCTGGAAGTCAGTCTGGTGGTTCCTCAGAAAATTGAACATAGTACTACCAGAAGATCTAGCAATACCACTCCTGGGCATATACCCAGAAGATGTTCCAACCGGTAATAGGGACACTTGCTCTACTATGTTCATAGCAGCCTTATTTATAATAGCCAGAAGCTGGAAAGAACCCAGGTGTCCCTCAACAGAGGAATGGATACAGAAAATGTGGTCCAATTGCATGATGGAGTACTACTCAGCTATTAAAAACAATGAATTTCTGAAATTCTTAAGCAAATGGATGGATCTGGAGGATATCATGCTGAGTGAGATAACCCAACCACAAAAGAACACACATGATATGCACTCACTGATAAGTGAATATTATCCCAGAAACTTAGAATACCGAAGATCCAATTTGCAAAACACCTGGAACTCAAGAAGACCAAAGTGTGGATACTTGGTTCCTTCTTAGAATGGGGAACAAAATACCCATGGAAGGAGTTACAAAGTTCAGAGCAGAGCCTGAAGGAATGACCATCTAGAGACTGCCCCACTTGGGGATCCATCCCATAAACAACCACCAAAACCAGACACTAGGCAGATGTCAACAAGAGCCTGCTGACTGAAGCCTGATATAGCTGTCTCCTGTGAGGCTCTGCCAGTGCCTGGCAAATACAGAAGTGGATGCTCACAGTCATCCATTGGACAGAGCACAGGGTCCCCAATGAAGAAGTCAGAGAAAGTACCCAGGGAGCTGAAGCGGTCGGAAGCCCTATAGAAGGAACAACAATATGAACTAACCAGTACCCCCAGAGCTTCTTTTAACTATACCACCAATCAAAGAAAACACATGGTGGAACTTGTGGCTCTAGCTATATATGTAGCATATATATATATATATATATATATATATATATATATGTTGGCCTAGTTGGTCATCAATGGAAGGAGAGGCCCTTGGTCCTGTGAGGGCTCTATGCCCCAGTATAGGAGAATGTCAGGACCAGGAATGGGAGTGGGTGGTTTAGGGAGCAGGGGGAGGGGTGAGGGGATAGGGGATTTTCAGAGGGGAAACTGGGAATAGGGATAACATTTGAAATGTAAATAAAGAATATATCTTTAAAAAACAAAACAAAAAAAGAAAACACTTGAATGCAGAGATCAACACTTGAGAGAATAATTGTTTTCTTTGAATATTCCCTCCCCATTTGATTGAACTAAGCTGATTAATTATTCAGAGCTAGGAAGAAGTTAAATGGCACCCTCAAGGCTACAGAGCTACAGATGAGCATTTTAGGTGATGTTAAATGTAGTTCTACTGTGGGCACAAAAGTAGGTGGTGCAGCTGCCAGGAAATCTTTGAGTCAGCTGAGGACCAGATCATCTTCAGCCAGCCTTAGGCTGTCTGTTTTCATAAGATGGAATCTATCAACATCATTTTACTTTTTGTATGAAGTTTTAATATACATTTAATTTCCCTAGAAACTATTTTTCTTCAAGATCTCTGGCAAACTACAGCTGGTGTCATGTATATAAAATATTCAGCAAAAATTGACCCTAAAATCTGTATGAATTACCATTATTCATTCTGCTTCTCATTTTTCTGAGTCATTTTGTTGCCTAAGTCCATCACTGGACCAGTTCTAAAGTCTCAACTTTGTATCTATGGTGTTTGATCATTCATTCATTTCAAAACCTACCAAAACTTAGATAAATAGAGGCATTCTGAGAGCCCATTCTACAGTGTGTAAAACCTGAGGTTTCTCAAGTTCACTAAGTCTATCACAGACATTTAGTTTTTTTAAAGTTCATTAAATAGGGTGAGAGAAAAATTAACAGAACCATGATCAATAGGTCAAATCAAGATTCCATGGAACTAAATGTATTTATTTGGCCATGAGTTAGTATTTCTTTTTTAGTAATTAAACTGTAAATGCGATTATCAGATTCAGACTTTGAGATATGACACGTAATTTCCTTTTAATAAAAAGGTCAAAATACTTCCTTTAAAGAGTTAAGGCTCACTATGACCCGCCCCCCCCCCCAAAGACCTTCACTGACTTTTTACATGAACATCTCCAAGGACAGAACTTGTTATAACCTTATTTTGTGCAAGTAATTAAATACAACCCTCAGTGGTTCTGGGGTCATTAGCCTATGGGTATAAATTGAAAAAAAATCCCGATTTATGATGAAGGTACTGTAATGACTTATCCAAAACGATAAGTTCCAAACTCGCAGTGGTAAATGTCTTACGACAACTACTACAGAACACATCACTGAGCGCAGGTCTACCGCCCAAAGGTTTGTCACTCACCCTGTTCTCTCTTTTAATGTATGTATTAAGATTCTCTGCATTCTAACAAAAATGGCAAATAACATTTTAAAATGCCAGGAGAAAGAATCATAACGTATGTTCACTTCTAGACATCAATACTAAGTGTAGAAAGGGTCTGTTCTCCCAGTTACCTAACGTGAAGTATTTGCTATTTTCTTTCGTCTGAAACCTTGTGAGAAGGGGTACAATACTAAAATATAGAGCTTATAGAAAATAAAAGAAACATGTAGAATCTGGTTTATAAAGCAAGGTGAATATGGATCTAGTAATCTTTTTTTTTTTTTTTTTGGGGGGGGGTGTGCCTGAAAATACCAAAAGGTGCCGAATAGACCCAAACTCCTATTTTCAAATCACAATAGTAAGTAACCAAATTCAGTCTGTGACCATGTGACTACTTCAGGCAGGCCTGACATACATTAGAAGCCAGGCAGGTTGTTGTAGTTTGGGCTTGTGATTTTTTTGGTTTTTTGTTGTTGTTGTTGTTGTTGTTGTTGTTGTTGTTGTTTTTAAAGAAAATTCTTCTGTTCAGCTACTATGCTCACAAATATTTGTTGTGTGATGACCCAAGAGACTGAGCTGATAGTAGGGGATTCTCATAGTCATGTACCTGTAGAGAATGAAAGACAGAAAATGTTCAGCCTACAGTATCATTGATTAAAGCCGTGCTTCTTAAGAAAGAAAAAGAAGACTTTGTTCCTATGGCTCTTCTGACCCTTTGTCTCTCCCTCTGATGAAGAAGCTACAGCTCACTGTGTGCACTCATTGACAACATCTCTCCCTTGATTAGTGAATCTGGGTGGGTCTTGTTTTGTTTTTACTTTCTTTGTTTATCTGACAAAAACTATAAATAAATTCCCAGGCTAGCCTGGAAATTACTACGTAACCAATACTGAACCTTGCACTCCGTATCCTCTTCTCTTCGGTTTCTAAAAACTAGGATTGCTGGTGTTTGCTCCCATGCCTGGCTCACAGGGTACTTCATGTCGATTCCCTTCATTTGAAGGATAAAACATTTATGAAAAGAATATTTCATTTCCACAGACATTGAGCTTAGGTTAGGTAGAAGAATTTTTAAGTTAAGATCATTGTGCAACACTTTGAAATTTGTAAGATTCCAGGTTTGATCTAAAGGGTAGGAAAGATTTAGAAAGAAAAGAAAAGAAAAGAAAAGAAAAGAAAAGAAAAGAAAAGAAAAGAAAAGAAAAGAAAAGAAAAAAGAGAGAGAAGGAAAGAAGGAAGGAAGGAAGGAAGGAAGGAAGGAAGGAAGGAAGGAAGGAAGGAAGGAAGGAAGGAAGGAAGGAAGGAAGGAAGGAAGGAAGGAAGGAAGGAAAAGCAATGTGGCAGTCAGCATCTTGTTTTAGATTTTATGCATCAGATGTGTCCTTATGCTCATGATTATATGAGTCCCTAGCAAGATGAGCCACAGGTCTATGAATATCTGTCTCATGACTAACCAGTTATTCAGAGGCAGAAGTCATTATGTAAAAGTTGCTAAACAGTGCTTAAATGTGGTTAACAATGTGCGGCAGAATGTGCCATTTTTGTTTCAAAATGACTGTATAAAAAGAAAGAGCTACCACCTTCTAAACCATCATTGTCCTGGGTTAAATCAAATGTTTATGCAGTATGTGGCTTTACTTTCTTTCTAGAGTATCACCAAGGGCTACATTTACAAAGGGGCCTTCCTGGGCTTGGTGTACTGCCAACATTTCTTTTCTTCTTCCTTTTGAACAGTTAGTAGGGAGGCTGTCCTCACTGCGCCAATGATGGCATCCAGGGATGTAATTTTTCCAAATTGCTGGTTTTGTTTAGCAGAATGGAGTTGGCTATCCATAGCAATCCATGACAACTTTGCACTGAATGTTTAGACCCACAAAGCAATTAGGAGGCTCTCAGAGGAAATCCCACCTGCAGCTGGTTTTCCCGAGAGAGCTGAGCCAGATCTCAGAACTGTGCGGCAGAAAATGCCTTCCAGATTTAGCTTCAGAACTCACTGCCTTCTGTTGTCTTATTTAATTCAAGGGGCCAGGGCCTCTCCATCACAGTGCAGGTACAGGGTGAGCTGCTGGCTACTTCCCCTATGGGTCTTGATCCTCAGGTGGGTTCTGGGGATGAGGAAAGGCCAATACACACTGCTGCTGCTTGGTTTTCATAGTCTGCCAGAAGTCACCATGTTTATTTGCCATATGCTATTTCCATTCATAAATCAGCTCATTTCTTTGTGGCAAATACCTGCTGATTTTTAAAGGCCTAACCCAAATATTGACCATGTTGCAAAGTGACCAGAATTTTCCAAAAAAGAGGATATCCATTTATTTCTATTCTCCTCTGTTAATATTGATTTGCAAGCATAACCACCTCGTTTAGACTATTCGTTTTTCTGGTACAAAGTAAATGCTATTAATGTTGGTGTGAAAAAGCCCAATATCTCATTTAACTCCTAAATTTCAGACTGCAGGACACCAGTTTATAATAAATGAATGGGTCCATCAATGTACTCCAATATCCTTTGTTTATGAATAACTTCATTGACCTCATGGTTTCTCCTTTGAAAACAGGTGCAAATTCCGACATAAGCACATTCTGCTGACATAAAATCATCCTGACATGTTTTAAAACACATTGATGTCCCATTTTATCACGATAAAGATTTTAATAGATAGGAATTTCTTCAATTTATCATAAAGTTTCTGACTAGACCATGGGCTAAAGTCTACAACATACTTCTTTTTCTTTCTTTCTTTTTTCTTCCTTCTTCTTCTTCTTTTTTTTTTCAGATATTTTCTTTATTTACCTTTCAAATGTCATCCCCTTTCCTCATTTCTCCTCCAAAAACCCCCTATCTCCTCTCCCCTCATCCTGCTCACCAAGTCATCCACTCCAGCTTCCCTGTCCTAGTATTCCTGTACACTGGGGCATCGAGCATTCACAGGACCAAGGCCATCTTCTGCTACATATGTGGGTAAAGTCATGGGCCTCTCCATGTGTATTCTTTGGTTGGTGGCTTACTCCCTGGGAGCTCTGGGGGTACTAGTTGGTTCATATTGTTGTTCCTCCTGTGGGGCTGCAAACCCCTTCAGGTCCTTGGGTCCTTTCTCGAGCTCCTTCATTGGGAACCCTGTGCTCAATCCAATGGTTGACTGAAAGCATACATCTCTGTATTTGTCAGGCACTGGCAAAGCCTCTCAGGAGACAGCTATATCAGGCTCCTTTCAGCAAGCTCTTATTGGCATCCACAATAGTGTCTGGATTTGGTGGTTGTTTATGGGATGTATCCCCAGGTGGGGCAGACTATGGATGGTCATTCCTTCAGTCTCTGCTCCACACTTTGTCTCTGTATTCTCCCCACCCCATGGGCATTTTGTCCCCCTTTCTAAGAAGGACTTAAGTATCCACACTTTGGTCTTCCTTCTTCTTGAGCTTCATGTGGTCTATGAATTATATATTGAGTAGTCTGAGCTTCTGGGCTGATATCCACTTATCAGTGAATGCATACCATGTGTATTCTTTTGTTATTTGTGTTACCTCACTCAGGATCAAAAACTCAGGTGACAGATCCTGGCGAGCATGTGGAGAAAGGGGAACACTCCTCCTTTGCTGGTGGGATTGCAAGCTGGTACAACCACTCTGGAAATCAGTTAGGCAGTTTCTCATAAAATTGGACATAGTACCACCTGAGGATCCAGCTATACCACTTCTGGGCATGTACCCAGAAGATGCTCCAACGTGTAAGGACACATGCTCCATTATGTTCATAGCAGTCTTACTTTCAATATTTCAGTAAGATGGAAAGAACCAAAATGCCACTCAACAGAGGAATGTATACAGAAAATGTGTTACATTTACACACTGCAGTAATTAGTATTGAGCTATAAGAAAATGAATTTATGAAATTCTTAGGCAAATGGATGGAACTAGAAAATACAACCTGGTCTTTACTACTGTACTCAGACATGCTATGCACAAAGTTTCGCATCCAATGTGTTCACATTATGATGAGTAGAATGTCAAAATATAAGCATGGTCAAAGTGAGAGTGGAAAAATATTCACTAAGAACAGACAAAAAAATTGTGGAGGTTTAATGCAGGAAGCAGCTACTTAGTCATGTAAGAAGGCACTTTAGGGTTGTGCCACCTTTGAGCATGCTTAATGTAAGGCCATAATTCAAAAGGGGAATATATTGGAACCATTTGGGGACATAAGTGAGGTCATGGAGAATATGTTTGAACAAAATGTTAGAAAGCTGAACAGAAAGAATTCTGAGGTTGCATTCTATGTATGGCAGATACAAATGCCGATAGGCATATACAATGTTTTTGTTGTTGTTGTTATTATTGTTGTTTTAAGAAAATGTCAACTCAAGAAAATAGAAGAAGGCCAGCAAGGTGACTCAATAGGTAAAGATGCTTGTCATTCAAACTAACAGCTGAAGTTTAATACTTGGAATTTATATAGTGTAAGGAAATAGCCAGCTATCACAACTTTTCACAACTTTTTCATAGTCTCTCTCTCTCTCTCTCTCTCTCTCTCTCTCTCTCTCTCTCTCTCTCTCTCTCTCACACACACACACACACACACACACACACACACACACTTTCAAAAAACATGTTAACTATGCTTGAAGATATGTTAACCTAACTTGGGCACTAGTGGCATCTGGCAAATTTAAGGGACAACGCATTTGAAACTGTAATGAAGGTTATCTTTCTAGAGTTTCACACCTAAATATAAGAGAGCATTGTTTCCACTATCTTTTTTGACAAATTAAAATGAGTTATGTCTAAAGTAACATCACTCTTTCAAAAATGGTATCTGTGCATTGAGAAGCAATAAAAAGGTATCATCATTCATATCATTCATGTCTTCTACAGAAAAAAGTTCTTATTTTCAAATGTAATATCTATTTCCTTTTTTATTTCTTCAAAACCGTTTTCTTTCTTTAATAAATTATTTTATTTATTTACATTCCAAATGTTGTCCCCATTCTCTGTTCTCCTCCCAGAATTCTTCACCCCATTCTCCCTTCCCTTTACCTCCAAGAGAGTGTTTACCCACACATCCAAACACACATACCCTCAACCACCTCCACCTATTTTGATCATGTGTTTACCTCACTCCCCAACCTCACACACACACACACACACACACACACACACACACACACACAAACACAAGTCACAAGCCAAAACCATTAAAAATGAAAATCAAAACAAAGAGAGATATACAGCCCATCATGGTGGGAAAGACATAGTGAAGAACATGATAAATGTAGTGGCAGAAGAAAATGGATGGTTGGTTGCACTGTGTCTGTACCCAGGAAACAGAGTATGAACAAAAATAGGGGTGGGCTATAAAGTTCAAAGGGTCATCCCAGTGACCCACATATTCCAGCAAGCTCTAACTCCTAAACTTGCAAAACCTTCTCAACTATTTGGATCAAGTGTTGAAATGTGTGACCATATGGGAAACCTTACACATTCAAACAATAAAAACTGGACTCCTTGCTAAAATAAAATCGATGGAAGTTTGTAGAAAAATGAAAGTCAGGGCTGTGTCTGATTAAAACACTTGTGTTTGTTCCAGGTTATTAAAGAAAATAAGCTTGCATTGCAGGTAAAAGGGGGTTGTAGATACCATCTAAGGCATGTTCAATAATAGTTATCATATCATGGAAGTAATAAATAGTAATTTATTAATTCATATTCATCCTTTAATACAACTCCTTCAAACAAACAAGAAATTTTATAGTGTGTTTCTCCTGTCATTATGTGACATTTTCATGACTTTTTATTATTTTATCTTTCAGATACAATAAACATCATTTAAGCAATTATTATTTCGGGAGAATCTAAATTATAATATAACTGTAAGTGCAGGATATACTATTCATTAAGTACATGCTATATATTATAAATTTAAAAAAATATTTTCTGTCGTCATTACAATATCTCCATAATAGAAATTATTATTTAAATCTATATTATTGAGTTACAGGCCATGGATTGCCTATAAATAAAGAGAAAGATCAAGTTTTTTTCTCAAAAGTATATTACAAGTAAGCTTCTCTGGATTTTCCTAGGACAGCAAAGTTAAGTATAGAAGAAAGCGTAGAATACCTAGAGGTTGAAGAAGCCATGGATTCACATAGTACACAGCTCAAAGACAATCTGTGTTGGGTGGGACCTGCACTGAACAGGACTCAGAACTTCTTCTGGCTTCGTGATACTCCAGACATATGAAAAAAATGATGGAGGGAAATGTATTTGTGTAATATGTATATGTACATATGTGTACATTTGTTTCTATGTGCTTGTACCAGTCATGACATTAATGTGGTTGTAAGGGAAAAAAAAAAACCTATGTGTCAGTCTCTACCTTGCATAACACAGGGTCTTGTGTTGTTTACCACTGTGTATGAAAGCTTAGCCTGTGAGCTTCCAGGCCTTCTCCTATACTCACCCCTAGTCTTTCTACATGAGGTCTGGGATAGAAACAGATACCACCATGCCAGGAAATGCACAGGTTCTGAGATTCAAACTCAGGTCCTCAGTCAGGCACAGAAAACTATTTGCCTACCTTCGTGATATTGATAAAATAGTACTGCAGGACCAAGGTAAATAAGAAATGATTTTGTGACATTGCCCAAGTTAGAATATCCCTAATTGGTATATGAAAAAATGCTATTTTCAAGCATCAGGTTTGGGGAAACTATACCGAATGGGATAGCTGCTCTTGCTTTGGTTAATAAGAACTGTGTTTTATTTAAAGGCATTTGGAATTATTTATAAATAATTCAGTACTACTGGGAGGGCAAAAACAATTGTAAGAACATTAAATTTCCATTAACAATATTAAATACAAACATACTGTCAAATGTTCTCCTGGGTATCAGATGCTGCACTGTGTTAGATACAGGAGGAAGCTGGAGTCACCAGTGTGGAGTATATTAAACTGTTATTTAAGATGAAAGTTAAAAGGTAACCCTTCCATAGTACTCAGGATTTCCAAACATGAGTAAGTCACTGAACCACTGTTAAAAATTCTGTCCTATGGGGCACAGTTGATGTAACTAGGGGAATTTATACAAACTCAGATATCCAAATACAGAAAACAAAGCACTTCATGAGCTCATTAGTGTATAAGAGTCAGAAACACTGAAAATTTCATTGAAAATCATGTCTCTAGCTGCATATGTAGCAGAAGATGGCCTAGTCAGCCATCATTGGGAGGAGAGGCCCTTGGTCTTTCAAAGATTATATGCCCCAGAACAGGGGAGTGCCAGGGCCAGGAAGCGGGAATGGGTGGGTTGGGGAGTAGGGCAGGGGGGGGTATAGGGGACTTTCGGGAAAGCATTTGAAATGTAAATGAAAATATCTAATAAAAATTGTTTATAAAGAAAAAAAGAATAGAGTGTTAAAAGGATCTGCAAGAAAGGAGGTAATGATGGGCTAAGGGAGTTAGGGCGCAGGTTTTAGTGACCTGCCACACTGGTCACTTTAGCTAATATTTATTTACTGTGAATTTCAGAACTGCTAAAGGAATATATTTCAACAGCCTCAGCCTCATGATTAAAAAATTGTAAGTTCTCAAAGTGGCAGATATGTTGATTTAAATGATGATGTTTATAGCATAGACACAGATAAAAGTGTCACATTGTCGCCTCCCCCAAATTATACATGACTATCACTTGTGATTTATGCATGATTATTATTTGAAATATACTACTTTGGTAAAATATATTGTTCACAAAAACACTTTAGGCAAAAAGTATGCAAATCAAACTGAACAAATGCAGAAGATTGAGCCATGCTAGCTTAAGTATGTGGAAGAATCATTCTGGACCTATATTCAAAACTACCTAACAGAGGGAAGTTGTGGGAGAATAAGGTAGGAAATACAATCAACATACAATACAGACATGTATGAAAATGTCTTTGTATAACACAGTACATGCAAAACAAATATTTACAATGAAATTAAATAATAATAATGACTTGCCACCATCCCTCCTCCACTTAAATTTCTTCTCCCACATTAGAATACACGAATGACCAATTTCTGTGTGGCCCCTGTACTCACAACTCACAATAACCCAAGGCAGCTTTTCTTATCTTGGAGTCGAGAGGTCGATTCCTAACAAATGGAAGTCTGTTTCTTTTAAATTTCACATATTTATTCCAATCTATGAGTCAACTCTTCCTATACTTAGAAAACTTATTGTTACTAGTCCATTTACAATGGCCAGGATTTCTAGGTCCTAAAGATGTCTTTTCACCCTCATATGAGTGGTTTGGTTTTCTTTTATTAAATCTGTTATAGCCTAAGTCCTCATAGATATGTAAAATATAGAACTAACAGCCTTTTCTGTTATTGTCTGAAAAATGTCACAGAAAAAGAGAAGTCTGTATTTCTCCAAACCTTAGTTCCTGAAAAGAAGTTGTATTGCCACTGGGTAGGTTGTGCTATAGTGTCCCTATCACCTCAGGTCATGGACACAATTAGACCTTATTATATTTCTAAGAAAGAGTCAGACAAACCATTGCACCTTTTCAAAAAGTTTAAGTACAAAAGAAAAAAACTGACCAAAATGAGAATAACTTTTTCTTTCTCATACATATGACTTTTAACAGGAGAAAGTTTCTTCAAATTCTAAAAGAATTAGATAACAAAAAAAGTGATCCTCATAATTTTTTGGCCAAATAGTATGAACAGATTATCTCTTTGGTTTGAAAGGAAGATTTTTAAAACTACATATTCAAATGTATCTCTGGAGGAGTGATAAGATATTTTTTCTCGATACACATGCAAATTAATACAAAATTTCATACAATGCTATATCCATTGAAGTATATTTTCATTTAATGTAAAACTTATAGAGAGGTCCAAATTCTTGAATAGGTCATCACTTAGAGAAATATGCATTATGCGTAATGTTGCCAGTTTAAATGATACCATCTGATAAAAATCAGCGTTCTTTCATTTTTCTGCATAATGCACTGTCTATAACCAAACGACTGATTGTATTATGATATGGAAGGCAGAAATTGCTAGGTGATAATGGGAAGGATTTCGCATCATGTAAGTTGAATTTACACAGAATTGACTAGAACTTACAGCTGCACAATGTTATGGAAGAATGAAATTGGGGAAAATACCTACTGACTCAAGGACTAAATTTTTTATCTACAGCCATGCATAGGTATTGCACCAGCAGCTGAGAAAGGGGAGGGGGGATTTAGCAAGCATTTCTTTCACCACAAATCCATATATCCAGGTGTTATTGTTTTCTATTAGGAATTCAATGATCTAAATCCAAATATTACTTTTATTGCTGCTGTGATGAACTACAATATAGTAATACATACACATGCAATAAAAAATTACTTAATAAGAACAAAAGAAGTCATGATTTGAAGGCGAGCAGGGAAGTATATATTGAGAGGGTTTGGAAGGAGGAAAGAGAAGGAAGAAATGTAATTAAATTATAATCTCAAAACATCTGGGAAGCTCCATTCTTAAGGTTTTATAATACATGGCCCCTCTCCTGGATTGGGTTCACTTGATGACCCTGATACATTCCAAGTATGAATGTCTTCAACATTCTGGGGTTAACATTATATCTACAGCTTTAGCTTCATGGCTACATGCGTTCTCCTCTCAGAGGCTGCCTATAGGGTTTTTGAAGCTGCCATACATGGCTTGGAAACATGGGCCTTATTTGAAATCTGAGTAGAAATTTCCATGACCCAACAAATGTGGTATGCAACACACAAATTGTGTCTGCTACTCAGTCCAGAGCTCTGGTACCTAGAGCATCAGTATCACTTGGTTAGATACATGTATTCTTCAGCCCCATCTTCAGCATCCAAGCAGGCTCTCTGGGTGAATCATGTGTACTCTAATACCTGAGGAGTACCTACTGTAATCCTGCTTTTCCCATACATAAAATAGAGACTGACAAGTGAGTGTATTACTAAGAGGATTCTTAGTACACTGGAAGTAAAAGTAAAGAAATTGGAATTGACTCCAATTCCTAAAGAATTGTCCTTTCCACTAGAAATCCCGTGACCCTTACCTTTAATCTCCGAGTTTATATCAATCTCCGTACCTGATCTGCCATCATTATTGCCTGCTAAACTTGGATTACAAACCCTACATTATCCAGCCAGCTTCCAAAATCTTCCTTCAAACTGCTTTCAAAAGTTTGAAAGCCAGGTAATGAGTGTTAATCATAGCTAAGACCTCATTCCTGGTAGTAATTTTCTGTAGTTAAACATACCTTAACTTTTCTTTTTATATTTATTTTTTAACTAGATATTTTCTTTATTTACATTTCAAATGTTATCCCCTTTCCTAGTTTCCCTATTGAAAATCACTTATCCCCTCCCCCTTCCTCTGCTCCCCAACCCAGCCACACCCATTCCCAGTCCTGGTATTCCCCTATACTGGGGCATAAAACCTTCACAGGACCCAAGGCCTCTCCTCCCATTGAGAGAGACTAGGCCATCCTCTGTTTTAAAGTACTAGTGACTAGTAGAAACTAGTCACAGGAGTGCAGGTATCTCTCAGTGACAACTGTTTATGGCCATGATTTCAAAAAAAAATTAAATTTACTATATAAATTTGAAACCAAATTATTTTATGACATGGAGGGCATTTTTTAAATTTTTTTTATTATTATTTTCTTTATTTACATTTCAAATGCTATCCCGAAAGTTCCCTATAACCCCCCCAACCCTGATCCCCTACCACCCACTCCCACTACTTGGCCCAGGCCTTCCCCTGTGCTGGGTCATATAAAGTTTGCAAGACCAAGGGGCCTCTCTTCCCAGTGATGGCCGATTAGGCCATCTTCTGCTACATATGCAGCTAGAGACACAAGCTCAGGGGGTACTAGTTAGTTCATATTGTTGTTCCACCTACAGGGNAGCAGCCCCCTTCAGTTCCTTGGGTACTTTCTCTAGCTCCTCCATTGGGGACCCTGTGTTCCATCCAATAGCTGGCTGTGAGCATCCACTTNNGNNTTTGCCAGGCTCTGGCATAGCCTCACAAGAGGCCACTATATCAGGGTCCCTTCAGCAGAATCTTGCTGGCATGTGCATTAGTATCTAGGTTTGGTGGCTGATGATGGCATGGATTCCCAGATGGGGTAGTCTCTGGATAGTCCATCCTTTCATCTTAGCTCTAAATTTTGACTCTGCACCTGTATCCTTTCATGAGTATTTTGTTCCTTACTCTAAGAAGGAACGAAGTATCCACACGATGGTCATCCTTCTTGGTTTTCTTGTGTTTTGCATAATGAATCTTGGGTATTCTAAGTTTCTGTGCTAATATCCGCTTATCAGTGAGTACATATCTAGTGACTTCTTTTGTGATTGGGTTACCTCACTAAGGATGATATCCTCCAGATACATCCATTTGCCCAAGAATTTCATAAATTCATTGTTTTTAATAGCTGAGTAGTACTCCATTGTGTAAATGTACCACAGTTTCTGTATCCATTCCTCTATTGAGGGACATCTGGGTTCTTTCCACCTTCTGGCTATTATAAATAAAGCTGCTATGAACATAGTGGAGCATGTTTCCTTATTACCAGTTGGAAGATTGTCTGGGTATATGCCCAGAAGAGGTATTGTTGGGTCCTCTGGTAGTATTATGTCCAGTTTTCTGAGGAACTGCCAGACTGATTTCTAGAGTGGTTGTACTAGCTTGCAATCCCACCAGCAATGAAGGAGTGTTCCTATTTCTCCACAACCTCACCAGCATCTGCTGTCACCTAATTTTCAATCTTAGCCATTCTGACTGGTGTGAGATGGAATCTCAGGGTTGTTTTGATTTGCATTTCCCTGATGGCTAAGGATGTTGAACATTTTTTCAGGTATTTCTCAGCCATTCGATATTCCTCAGTTGAGAATTCTTTATTTAGCTCTGTATCCCATTTTTTAATGGGGTTTTTTGAGTTTCTGGAGTCCATCTTCTTGAGCTCTTTGTATATATTGGATATTAGTCCTCTATCAGATTTAGGATTGGTAAAAATCCTTTCCCAATCTGTCTGCTTGTGGACGTTGTACATCGTGGTGCGCACTAGGCTCCGCACCACGATGTACAACGTCCACAAGCAGTATTGTTGAGAATGGTTTTGGTATCCTAGATTTTTTATTATTCCAGATGAATTTGAAAATCACCCTTACTAGCTCTGTGAAGAATTGGGTTGGAATTTTGATGGGGATTGCATTGAATCTGTAGATTGCTTTTGGCAGGATGGCCATTTTGACTATGTTAGTCCTGCCAATCCATGAGCATGGGAGATCTTTCCATCTTCTGAGATCTTCTTCAATTTCTTTCTTTAGGGATTTGAAGTTCTTATCATACAGATCTTTCACTTCCTTAGTTAGAGTCACACCAAGTTATTTTATATTATTTGTGACTATTGTGAAGGGAGTTGTTTCCCTAATTTCTTTCTTGGAGGGTATTTTTTAAATCACATAATTTTCAGCAATTTCTGAGAGCTAAGAAGCAAACCTGGATCTCACTTTTGCCTTATCACTATTCGACGTAACCTTAAATATAGAAATTAAAATAACTGATAGATGATTTTATACTGTGGTACTTTATCAAGAGCTCAAAAATGAACACAGGGTGGATAGAAACACTTATGTTTTTCACAGAAATTTTATATCCGACAACTATGATGTGTGTCAAAATATAGTACTGAATGAAAGAAACAGAGCCAACCCTCAGGAAATAAAGAAACCTTTTCCGTGTGCACATGAAATATTAGATTTCTTACCAACTCATATGAATTCATCTTGGAAAGAGTTTGCTAGTAGCAAGAACACTGGGAGATTTTTTTTGCACTGATTAATTGAACATTTAACAACTTGTTTTCATGTATGGTTTACTCAATTTATATAAGCAATTACTAGATTTGCATGTACAAATGGATGGCGCTGCAAAGCCTAAGGTATTATTTTTTTTATTAGATCCACTAAATTTGAATCAGAAAAGGTTTTTAAAAGTAGCAGTTGGCATCGCTCTCTCTGCTAATGATAAGCAGAGCTCAACACTGTGTAGTTATAAAAAGGGGTATTGGGAAGGTCAGATTGAACAAATAAACTAATTGGATTCGAAGTGCATGAAAATCTTGTTTTCCAGTAAAAAAAAAAAAAAAAATAAAGAAAGAAAGAAAGAAAGAAAGAAAGAAAGAAAGAAAGAAAGAAAGAAAGAAAGAAAGAAAAGAAAAGAAAAGTGCAAGAGGAGCATGAATCTTGATCATGTCCAACCTTGATCAAGGCTAAGTACCTCAAAGTCACAGGGAGTGAGGGAGCTCGCTGTGAAGCATGCCGAGGAGCCTGGTGCTAAAGACATGTGACTTTAGTATGGGAGGTTACTTCTGTATTATTTTTCACTTTTTCATGATGTCAGAGTGAACTTGAGAGTAAGTAACTTCATTAAGATTGTGTCTGTTTGTATCTGGGAATGTGGGCGGGAGAAAGAGCACATGAGTGCACACCCACATAGAGGTCAGAGGTCAGTACTGAGCCACGTCTTCAGTCACCCTCTTTCTCAGAAATATTTAGGCACTTATTTTATTTTTACATAATAGTTTTACTCTCTGAAGAATGTTACACATTACACATGTATATTGATGGTATCTACCACCACAACCCTTCCTCCAACATTTCCCTAGAGACCTCCACCCCACCTCCTTCTACTTCATGGTCACTTTTTATTTATTTTGTTATTCATAATCTCTTCAGTGCAATGAGTGTTGCCTATTTGTACTTAGGTGTCTAGAAATCAACCAGGGCATGAGTAACAGCTGCCACATCTTCCCAACAGAGAGTGACTATTCCCTCCTCAGCAGTCATCAACTGTCAATAGCTTATCCAATAGGGGTGGAGCCATGAAATACCTACATCAGTCATTGTGAAATTTTAATGACCTTGATTTTGTAAGGGACTTGCACAGATACCTCAGCTTCTGTGAGTCAATTTATACAACAGCCATGCCATCCCTAGAAGTCAACAAGTCAATAATTTATACTTCTCCTCTCTTTCACACACACACACACACACACACACACACACACACACACACACACACACGCACACAGAGACATTCTGTGGAATACTTAAACAGAACAGTTTAACCATTTTAGAGTCTCTCCCTTAACCACTACCTGCTACAAAAGGAAACTTACTGGCCAAAATTAGTGCTGTCTTCATCAATAGGGTTTTACCATCTGGATATATACACCATTATTGAACAAGATTTCTCATTCAACCTAGAGTTCATATATTCAATTACCCCAAGGGATTCTTCTGTTTCTACCTCACCAGTGCTAAAATTACAGGCATGTTTTCCAATTCCAGCCAATCAATTGTCAACTGATGATCTAGTACAAGAAACACCATTGAACACTTAACATCTGGTGCTTCCACTTTCTCTAACATTATGGTTAAGTTTGGGCTTTCTAATCACAAATATGTGTTATAAATGGAAACTTAATAACTTATAGTTTGAATCTGAAATTAGCCACAAAGACACTTGGTTTTTGTTTGTTTGTTTTATTAGATATTTTCTTTATTTACATTTCAGATGTTATCCCCTTTCCTAGTTTCTCCTCCTTGGAAAATTCCCTATGCACTCTCCTCTCCCCCTCCTCCCCAATTCATTCACTCCCATTCCTGGTCCTGGCATTCCCCTATACTGGGTCATAGAGCCTTCACAGGACCAAGGGCCTCTCCTCCCATTGATGATCAACTAGGCCACCCTCTATTACATATGCAACTAGAGCCATGAATCCCATCATGTGTTTTCTTTGCTTGGTGGTTTAATCCCAGAGAGCTCTGGAGATACTGGTTAGCTCATATTGTTGTTCCTCCTATGGGGCTACAAACACCTTCAGCTGCTTGGGCCTTTCTCTAGCTCCTTCAGTGGGGACCCTGTGCTCAGTCCAATAGATGGCAATGAGCATCCACTTCTGTATTTGTCAGGCACTGGCAGAGCCTCTCAGGAGACAGCTATATCAGGCTCTTCTCAGGAAGTTCTTCTTGGCATTCAAAATTGTGTCTGATTTTGGTGGATGTCTCCTGCCTGCAATGATTTGAACACTATCCTTTACCTTAAATTCCTATCAGTGTGGTTCTTCCTCATCACAAACCCACATCAGTCAATTAAGTAACCATAGATTGAAACCTATGAAACTATTTCTCAAAATCAATCTCTCTTTTGCAAGTGGATTTTGTAGGTAAGTGCTATTTATGTGGCCACAAAAACACAAAGCAAAACAAATAAAACTTAAACAAATGTATGATATATAGCTATGAAAATATTTATAAGAAAATATAAATATAAATCTTGATTTTGGATGGCACATTGATTTCTCTTTTCAAAAAAAAATTTTGAGACAGGGTTTCTCTGTATATAGCCCTGGCTGTCCTGGAATTCACTTTGTAGACCAGGCTGGCCTTGAACTCAGAAATCCGCCTGCCTCTGCCTCCCAAGTGCTGGGATTAAAGGCATGTGCCACCACGCCCAGCTTCAAAACTTTTTATATTTTTGACAATTTTATATTTAAATGCAATAAAACATAATCATATTGACCTCAATTTCTCCATTCCAACTCTACCCAACACATCTTTTCCCCAATTTCATTATTGTTCTGTTGTTTGATAACTGATTGAGTCGAGTTAGTGCTGCCCATATGTGCATGAGTGTTGGACTATTTACTGGAGCACAGAAAACCTAGTAATAGTCATGTCTTTTACAAAAAGAGTGATTCTTTCTCTTCCAGGAACTGATAATACATGTTTAGCAACTTTCTGTATTTAACAATTCAGTGCCAAGTGTGTTCTATTAAAAGATGTTATATATGCCAAGCTATTGAAATACACTGAAAGTTAAAGCTGGCTTTGAAAATGCATTTTGAAATTGTCAATGTCTCTCTCATTCCACTTTTTTTCAAGTGCACAAATGTTTAATGTAATAAAATTAAAAAATAATAGTGAAAACAAGATATTAATAATATTGTATATGGCTTTATATCTTACTTTGGATTCAGATACTCTAGTCAAGTATTTTAAATTGTTTCAAAACATTTATTTCTAAGTTTTCAAAAGGATTATGTGGACTTTTTACAATGAAGAAGTACATGTGTTTTTAAGAAAGCATCTTCAATAAATGGTGCTGATCTAACTGGCTGGCTGGCTGTAGAAAATTGAAAATAGACCCATATTTGTCACCTTGCACAAAGCTAAGTTCAAGTGGATCAAGGACTTCAACATAAAAGCAGATACACTGAATCTAATAGAAGATAATGTGGGAAAGAGCCTTGAACTAACTGGCACAGGAGGAAATTTTCTAAACAAAATTCCAATGGTTCATGCTCTAAGATTAAGAATTCATAAATGGTTAGCATCTAACAAGATGATCATGTGGTTTTTGTCTTTGAGTTTGTTTATATAGTGGGTTACATTGATGGATTTCCATATATTAAACCATCCCTGCATCCCTGGAATGAAGCCTACTTGATCATGATGTATGATCATTTTGATGTGTTCTTGGGTTCGGTTAGCGAGAATTTTATTGGATATCAACCTGAGTGAAGTAGCTCAATCACAAAAGAACACACATGATATGCACTCACTGATTTGCCCAGAAACTTAGAATATCCAAGATACAATTTGCAAAACACATGAAACTCAAGAAGAAGGAAGACCAAAATGTGGATACTTTGCTCCTTCTTAAAATGGGGGACAAAATACTCATGGAAGGAGTTACAGAGACAAAGTTCAGAGCTGAGATTGAAGGAAGGACCATCCAGAAGCTGCCCCACCCAGGGATCCATCCCATATCCAACAACCAAACCCAGACACTATTGCATATGCCAGAAAGATTTTACTGACAGGATCCCAACATAGCTCTCTCTTGTGAGGCTGTGTCAGTGACTGGCAAATACAGAAGTGGATGCTCACAGTCATCTATTGGATGGAACAAAGTTCCCCTAATGAAGGTGCTAGAGAAAGTACCCAAGGAGTTAAAGGGGTCTGCAACCCTATAGGAAGAACAACAATATGAACTAAACAGTACCCCCCAGAGCTGTGCCTCTACTTGCATATGTAGCAGAGGATGGCCTAAACGGCCATTAATGGAAGGAGAGGCCCTTGGTTTTGCGAAGATCATATGCCCCAGTACAGGGGAATGCCAGGGCCAGGAAGCAGAAGTGGGTGGGTTGGGGAGCAGAGTGGTGGGGAGAGTATAAGGGTCTTTGGGATAGTATTTGAAATGTAAATGAAGAAAATATCTAATAAAACATGGTGTTGTACTAAAAAAAGAATCTATAAATGGGACATCATGAAACTGGAAAGCTTCTGTAAGGCAAAGGACATAGTCAATATCACAAATCAGTAACCTACAGACTGGGAAAAAATCTTCACCAACTCCATGTCTGATAGAGGGTTAATATCCAAAATATATAAAGAACTTAAAAAGCTAACCACCAAAAAAGAAAATAAATAAATAAAACAAAAAACAAAAACATACAATCCAATCAAAAAATGGGGTATAGCACTAAACCAAAAATTCACAACAGAGGAATCCTGTATGGCTGGGAAGCAGAGAAATGCAAATGAAAATGACCCTGAGATTCCAACTCACACCATTCAGAATGGCTAAGATCAAAACCTCAGGTGACAGCAGATGTTGGCAAGGATGCGGAGAAAGAGGAAGACTCCTCCATTGCTGGTAGGACTGCAAACTGGTACAACCACTCTGGAAATCAATCTGGAGGTTCCTCAGAAAATTGGAAATAGATCTACCTGAAATCCCAGCAATACCATTCTTGGGAATATACCCAAAAGATGCTCCACCATGTCACAGGGGCACATGTTCCACTATGTTTATAGTGGCCTCGTTTGTGATAGCCAGAAACTGGAAACAACCCAGATGTCCCATAACAGAAGAATGGATACAGAAAATGTGGTTCATTTACACAGTGGAATACTACTCAGTTATTAAGAACAAGGACATCCTGAGTTTTGCAGGCAAGTGGATGAAACTAGAAAATGTCATCCAGAGTGTGGTAACTCAGACCCCAAATGATATGCATGGTATGTACTCACTAATAAGTTGGTATTAAACAAGAAAAAAAGTGCAGAATACCCAAGATACAGTTCACATAACCCAAAAAGGTCAGCAAGCTGAAGGGCCCAAATAAGGATGCCTCAGTCCCACTTGGGAGGAAGAAGAAAGCAATCACAAGGGGAGAGGGAGGGAGGGACCTGGAAGAGAAAGAGGGGGGAAAGGGGAAACTTATCTTGTATTGGGTAAGAGAAAAGGATTGAAGCCCTGAGGGCCAGAAAGAATGGAAACAGGCACACTCAGGAGGTAGGAGGTGGGGGGAATCTTCCATAATGTACTAGAGACCTTGGAGGTGAGAGATTCTCAGGACTCAAAGGGAGGGACTTTGGATGAAAAGAACTACATTAGAGAGAGGGAACTTACAGAGCCCACCTCCAATAAGAAGACAGGGCATCAAGTGAGGAATCGGGTTGCCATTCCAAAGTCAAAACTCTGACCCATAATTATTCCTGTCTGAAAGAACTGCAGTGATGGAAATGAAGAGGATCCCGAGGAAAGAAGGTCCAGCAACAGGCCCAAAGTGGGATCCAGCTCGAGGGGAGACCCCAAGGCCTGACACTATTACGGAGGCTATGGAATGCTCACAAAAAGGGATCTATCATTGACTGCCATCTGAAAGACCCAACAAGCAGCTGAAAGAGTCAGATGCAGATACTTGCACCCAACCAATGGACAGAAGCTGCTGACCCCTATGGTTGAATTAGGGAAAATCTGGAAGAATCTGAGGAGGAGGGCAACCCTGTAGGAAGACCAGCAGTCTCAATTAACCCCGACACCAGAGATTGCTCCAACACTGAACCACCAACCAGGCAGTATATATATGCCAGCTGCTATGAGGCCCCAACATGTATACAGTGGAGGACTGCTAGGTCTGGGTTCAGTCAGAGAAGATGCACCTAACCCTCAAGCAACTAGAGGCTCCAGAGAGTTTGGAGGTCTCCTGGGGTGTGTGGTGGGGCTATCCTCTTGGAGACAGGGGAACAGGGTAAGGTATGGAATGTAGAACAGTTGGAGGGTGGATTGGGAGGGGAATGAAATCTAGAATGTAGATAGATAGATAGATAGATAGATAGATAGATAGATAGATAGATAGATAGATAGATAGATAGATAGATAGATAGATAGATAGATATAGATAGATACATAGAAGATAGATAGATAGATAGATAGATAGATAGATAGATACATAGATACATAGATACATAGATGATAGATAGATAGATAGATAGATAGATAGATAGATAGATAGATAGATACATAGATACATAGATACATAGATGATAGATAGATAGATAGATAGATAGATAGATAGATAGATAGATAGATAGATAGATAGATAGATTGATAGATAGATAGGAAAAAAGAAAGGAAGAAAGAAAGAAAGAAAAAGAAAGAAAGAAAGAAAGAAAGAAAGAAAGAAAGAAAGAAAGAAAGAAAGAAAAAAAGATTTTTTTTATAAAAAAAGAATGATTATTTAACCTGATCTGATTCTTAGCTACATTTACTCTAGTCTTACACCTGCTATTACTGTGCTTATGCACAATGCAAGTTGCTTGTCAACCAACAGGGTGCAACTCAGTACAAATGGCATGAAGCTGACTTCTTGTCTCTCTAGTATCTCTCCTAGGATCCACATCTACTCAGTCTCTCATAACCATCTGCTGCATGGACTGTGGATTCAGCATGGTCATGCTTACCTTGCCATCAGCATTAACTTCTTTTAAGCAGAGAGCAGGGTTGTATTAGGTGGGTTAGGAAAAATGAGGTGCCAAAATTTCAAAGTAATAATGCCAAGGCTGTTTGTATATTAGCCACATATGAATCTATCCAATTTGTTTCTTCCCTGGAAACTGTGTTCTGTGGATACAGCCCTGGCTTCATGTTTTTCAAATACATTAAGTTATAGATTTTTTTTTCTTCCTCTCATGGCTACCAATCAAGTTAGTCTGGACAATATTGTTGATCAAGCTGTCATCACAAACTCACGATGTCCATAACACTTCATTCAATGGTTAAGCTTCATGGAAATATAACAAGACTGTTCATAATTTCCCTGCTTTTCATAACCAGAGTCTCCCTTCAAAGAAAATCCTTTCCAAATATTATTTGATGTTTGTTGTACACGAGATCCATGACCAAGTTTTGTAAATCAGGCAGTGAGCAGGGAGTCATTTTTCATATAGTGCCTGTGGTACAAAATATTCAGGGCATTATATATTTCATTGTAATTATTGACAAAATAATATTAGCTGAATTTAAGTTATCCTTTTAATAAATAATCTTCAAAACAAATAGTACAGGACAGAGAAATACCTAATTAATAAAATATTTACCTAGCACACACAAATCCCCAGATTCTACCTACAGTACCACAAAAATTAGCCATGGAGACTTGGAGATAAAATACTTCTAAGATGAAGACAGGTAGATGAAGGCTTTCAACATTATCCTCCATTTTATAGTAAGGTCATCTTAATCTATATGAGATCATTTAGAAGAGTGGGTAGGTAGATAGATGATAGAGATAGACGATTAAAGAAAAACATAAATGTAAACATATAGTTAACAAATTCGAATAAAATTCCTCATTTTACAGTTATATTCTAATACAGTTATCTGGAGCTAATGACCTCCAGATGAATGGACACAGTCCTGCTATCTACTCTTAAGCTATTACATTTATTTCTGTAAATATTTCAAGAATTTTTTTTTTGAGTCAGGGTTTCTCCGTAGAGCCCTGGCTGTCCTGGAACTCACTTTGTAGACCAGGCTTGCCTTGAACTCAGAAATCCGCCTGCCTCTGCCTTCCTAGTGCTGGGATTAAAGGCATGCACCACCACCACCCGTCTTCAAGAAATTTTTACATGGATTAATTTTTAAGCAGATGCATGAAATCCAATACAGCTTTTGTTATTGTTGACAGAGTTCTCTATTGCTTTTGAAGTGCAATTCAGAGGTCCCCCATGCTTAGTTCTTTGCCAATTAAAAGCCTGTTAAACTTTACAGAAGAATATTTATATAAACTGTCAAGTCTTTTTTTTTTTTAAAAGCTACTTAGTGAAATAAAAGCTGTGACAATTAGGTTAGTTTAATAGAATGTGCTCTATGTGTCTTCAATATACATCTGTCAAAGAAAGCTTTAAAAGCATTTCAGAAATATATACAAATGTTATCCCTATATGTAGTACAAACATGTAAAGGAAACAGAGAAAGTTTGAAACAAAGGTAAATAGGTAAAGGACCCCTTTGTTCACTGCTTTTGTGTACAATCCATACATTCCCTTTAAAGTACATGATGCCATTGCTATGCTACACAACATATCTGTTTTTATGATGGGGTCTGCATTCCCATAATCTTCCTGTCACATCTTGTGTTTATTTTCTAGAAAAAAAGTTCTCTCTCTCTCTCTCTCTCTCTCTCTCTCTCTCTCTCTCTCTCTCTCTCTCTCTCTCTCTCTTTCTCTCTCAGGAGAAGCTTATTCTGTAAATACGCAATGGCTGTGACTGACAGATGGATGATTGAAGGTCATAGCCAACTGAAGGAGAGTTGTAAATAAATTTATTCCATCAGTTAATTAAGCACATTAGCTTATTAAGGCTTAGGATAGAAGGTCATTTTGTGAATAACATCAACAGATATGCAAACACATGCCTTTAGAACTTAAAAATTTGTTAGTCTTGCTTTTCATCCATATAAGATCCCATCCTAGTCCTCAGCCATATACTAACGGTAGGTTAACTTGGTTCAAATGAAGCTCCACCACTGCAGTTCAATAATCCTGAATTAATACTTATCCCTGTATATCTCAAACCCCTTCTATAAAATGAAAATAAATATAAACCATCTCTTTTGAAGTTACAGGTAAATATTTATCTGTATGGCTAGATAAATAGATGATAGAAATGCATATATGTATGATAGATAGATAATACATAGGTAGAACAATAATAGAAACATAGATGGATGATAAATACATAGGTGATTGACCATCAGATCATTGATAAATAGGTAATACAAGATAGATGGTATATATACCTAGATAGACAGTAGCTACACATATGGTAAGATAGATGCTACATTGATGATTGACAGACATAAATAATGTATAGACAAGCATATTGACTTGGTTAAATCAAAGACATCAGTATATAGACCTAACTTCATTATTATCATTATCATTACCAACAGCCCTACAATCACTGAGTCCTGGGAATGCTGAAAAATGAATGAAATGTTATGCTATAATGTCTTAAATCTGAAGAATGTGTCTGAGGCTGAGATGTATTCAATAAAGGAAATTAAAAATGTCTTATTAAAGATAAGAAGAGCTGATAATGGTTACTGAAGTGATTAATAAGAAAATTAATAAATCAAAATATCTCTGGAATTTTATTAGACTTTATGAAACCTGCCAAACCATTTCTACAGGACTAAATAACAGAATATTCCCGTGAAGACAGAGTAGGTTGACTCTTGCCTGTCTACTTTGAGGTTAACAAATAATAGGATATAAACTAACAGCACTGTCCAATTTTAATTGCATTTCTAATGAGATAAATCTAAATAATCTGAAATATAGGGGAAAATCTGACATATTATTAGCAAGAATTTTCTAGGAATAAAGCCCAAATGCTGACGACATCAGACAATCAGAAAAATTCCAAATATATAAAACCATAGAGCCAATATTAACTTGTTATTGTTAAATACTATTTAATATGTACTGAGCAAATATACAAAACAGGGTGTATGGTATGAGAGAAAAATCCATTTTCAACAAAATACAGGTACTCATTTTAAAATTGTAAATGACTACTATCAGCTCAATTGATGATAACTTTATATTACATGACACAAAGAAGGATCACTGGCTCTACACAGTATATATAAGTGCATCTATGTGTATGACACTATTCATGTGTATTGTGCTCTCAAAAGTGCTTTCTCTGTTTATGCATTCAATTTCTGTTCTATGTGTGCAAGTGTCTTTGTAGCTATATATGCAAATGTGTGAACATGGTGTGGAGGTTAGAAGTAAATATTGACTATTGGCTATCATCACTTTCATATGTGTACATAATCTGTGTGTCCTTGGCTATCCTGTAATGCTCTCTGTAGTCCAGGCTGGCCTCAAACTCAGACATCAACCAGTCTCTGCCTACCGAGGACTGAGACTGAAGGCATGCACCACTCCAGACTCGGTTTCCACGAGAGTCTCTCTGTCTCTCTGTCCTGACTGTCTTCCCACCTTCACTCCTTCTCCCCTCCCTGAATATCTCTTTTTCTCTCTCTCTCTTCTCATCCCCCTTCTTCAGTTGTCAATTTCTAAAGATATAGTGACTTAAACTATAAGTTGTTAGAAATGTTTTATCAATCCTTACATTATTCCTATAGTACGTACTTTTATCATAACCAGAAAGATTACAATCCCTAAAAACCTGTTAGGGTTTATAAACAATCTCACTCATATAGTCATTTTTGATTCATGATTTATGCATCCTTGAACAGAACATGCATTTTTTTTCAAAGCTGAACCCATCATTCTATGTAATTCAATTAGTTTATATATGATAATTAATATATTTTTAAAAAGTGTGTATAGTTTAGTTTTTTTCTCATAGCTGGCAAACATGGTGAACTAAATAATGTCTCATGGATTAAAACACCATTGGTAGAAGTATATCTTTATTCTTAGTTTTGTTTATTTTTCTAGAGATGTTTTATGGCCATTCTGTAGAAAAACACATGGATATAGACTACCATATTTTTTATTGGATTGGCCCCCTTTTCATTTGGAACCTGCGTTTGATGTTAAAACGATGGTTGTTACTTTCATGCCTTGCTTTAGTCTGAAAACCTCACTTTCTTATTTGGAAAAGGTCTATTGTAAATAATACTTCGGTAGAAACACATTTTATTCAGTAATAAACACTTATTTTTAACTGTTTATCACTTGACATTTCTTGTATAGATAGATTTTTAATAATGACTGGTCTTTTTGTCACATCTATACTGCCTATATTTAAGGCACTGATTCCTCATTTGAGGCACCAATACATTGAATATAACTCAGATTCACCAACCACGAGTTGGTATCTCATAACAAAACAAAGCACTTCCATTTGGTTCCATTTAACCACAAGTGGGCTCAGATTTGAGCTTACTTTTCCCTGTCTTCTTTTGTCATTGTCTGACTATTCTGAAAGTGAGTCTGTACCTACTTGAATACTGTCTTGGGAATCTGTCTGTCCACAGTTCTATGTGTGTATATCTGCATCTGAATGTGTCTCTCTGCCTGGGTGTGTCCCTTGATAATAAAGGACTTTTCTTTCTTTTATATTGGAAATCACAAAAAGTATCACATGGGAAAGAAATGCTGTACAATTTACATAAATCTTTAAAAGAGTTTTTACAAGGGTTTAAATAACTGACTCCAGTTAATCCCAAAGGATGCATGCAACAGCATTACTGTAAACATCATTGTTAATAAAGCAACACTCTTAGGTTGATTCAACATTTATGACAGATATTCATTTCATAAAATTGCTTTCAACTTGTATATGATGTTTTGTTAATCTATTATCATAGAACATTTACAAGCACACATACGCTACCTTTAGGTCAAAGGCATAGAAAACTACATAACAAGATCATTGCTATTCGTTATCTTATATTGATTACATGTAAAATCCAAAAAAGTAATGTTGGTGGTTATATTGTTCTCTTACAGGTAGATAAAACAAATGGGCTAAATTAAACATCACAATAACAGTGTTACACTTAAACCTCAAGGTGAGTTGTTAACATTGGCTGTGAGGGTCAATAGTTTTAGTCCCTTTGAACGTAGGAGACATTTTTATCACAATGCATTGCCACACTATTCAATATATATTTTTCATTCTTTTAACTTCTTTTATTAACTGTTATCTATCCATTTCCCACCATATAAACATGTTCATAATTTAGCTATTTTCTATTTTTACTACACACTCCAGTGATGATAACAGATACTATGGGTTTGCTGCAGTTTGCCATCTACAAGTGTCATCAACTGTTGCCTTACTTAGGAGCCGATTAACAGCTAAGATTAGAATTTGGAGGTTTCTCTACCCCATCAACAGTAATATTTGTTTAAGGAAAATGGTTCTAAGGATTCAAATTCTTTTTTATTAGATATTTTCTTCATTTGCATTTCAAATGCTATCCCCAAATTCACTCTCCCCACCCTGCTCCCTAACCCACCCAGCCCCAATTCAAATTCTATTTTTTTCATTTTTTATTAGATATTTTCTTCATTTACATTTCAAATGCTATCCCGGAAGTCCCCTATACCCTCCCCTGCCTTGCTCCCCTACACACCCACTCCCACTTCTTGGCCCTGGCGTTCCCCCTGTACTGCAGCATACAAAGTTTGCAAGACCAAGGATTCTCTCTTCCCAATGATAGGCCACCTTCTGCTACATATGCAGCTAGAGACATGAGATCTGGAGTTACTGGTTAGTTCTTATTGTTGTTCCACCTATAGGGTTGCAGACCCCTTCAGTTTCTTGGGTACTTTCTCTAACTCCTCCATTGGGAGCCCTGTGTTCCATCCTATAGATGACTGTGAGCATCCACTTCTGTATTTGCCAGGCACTGGCAAACGCAGACAGTATTGTATATGCCAGCAAGATTTTGCTGAAAGGACCCTGATATAGCTCTCTCGTGTGAGGCTATGCCAGTGCCTGGCAAATACTGATTCAAATTCTTAAGTCAAGACACTAATATACGTTTGATGGCTAATGATGGTATATCACTTCAACTGTTATGCTGTTACTTAACAGGTGCATATTCTAAAATATCAACCCCTCACTTACTGGTTATGGGGCATTGATATTATCTTGTTTGTCTTTTGTAAGACACTGGGTGGGAAGTTCTTCTCAGTTTAACTGGAGACTCCAGTTAGATAGATAGCACGTTTTTAAAATCTATTTTTTCTTTTTTTATTAGATATTTTCTTTATTTACATTTCAAATGTTATCCCCTTTCCTCGTTTCCCCTCCAAAACACCCCTATCCTCTAGCCCCTCCCCCTGCTCACCAACCAACCCATTCCTGCTTCCTGGCCTTGGCATTCCCCTACACTAGGGTGTTGAGCCTTCACAGGACCAAGGACCTCTCCTCCCATTGATGACCGACTAGACCATCCTCTGCTACATATGCCATCATGTGTATTCTTTGGTTGGTGGTTCAGTCCCTGGGAGCTCTGGGGGTACTGGTTAGTTCATATTGTTGTTCCTCTTATGGGGCTTTAACCGCTTCAGCTCCTTGGGTCCTTTCTCTAGCTCCTTCATTGGGAATCCTGTGCTCAATCCAATGGTAGGCTGCAAGGATCCACTTCTATATTCGTCACCCACTGGTAGAGCCTCTCCAGAAACAGCTATAATAGGCTTCTGTCAATAACTTGTTGGCATCCACAAAAATGTCTGTGTTTAGTGATTGTATATGGGATGGATCCCTGGGTGGAGCAGTCTCTGAATGGTCTTTCCTTAAGTCTCTGCTCCATACTTTGTCTCTACAATTCCTTCCATGGGTATTTTGCTCCCCCTTCTAAGAAGGATCAAAGTATCCACACTTTGGTCTTCCTTCTTCTTGAGTTCCATATGGTTTGTGAATTGTATCTTGGATATTCCAAGTTTCTGGGCTAATATACATTTATCAATGAGTGTATACCATGTGCATTCTTTTGTGATTGGGTTACCTCACTCAGGATGATATTTTCTAGTCCCATCCTTTTGCCTAAGAATTTCGTAAATTCATTGTTTTTAATAGCTGAGTAGTACTCCATTGTGTAAATGTACCACATTTTCTGTATCCATTCCTCTGTGGAGGAACATCTGGGTTCTTTCCAGTCCCTGGCTATTATAAATAAGGCTGTGATGAGCATAGTGGAACCTGTGCCCTTATTACATGTTGGAGCATCTTCTGTGTATATGCTCAGGAGTGGTATTAGTGAGTCCTCCAGTAACATCCTTAGGCATCAGGGAAATGCAAATCAAAACAACCCTGAGATTCTACCTCACACCAGTCAGAATGGTTAAGATTAAAAACTCAGGTGACAGCAGATGCTGGTGAGGTTGGAGACAAAGAGAAATACTCCTTCGTTGCTGGTGGGATTGCAAGCTGGTACAACAACTCTGGAAATCAGTTTGACGGATCCTTAGAAAATTGGACAGCACTTTTTATAGATCTAAAAAACTTGTTTGTTCTTGAAATGTATTTACAAGCAGGACACATTCTGTGATCTACTGGATGGATGTCTACTAACAAACTTTTGTCTCACTGCTCTGTAATTATGTTTCTCACACATAAGGAAGGACAATGGAGATCAATGTGATCATCCCAAAAGTGGCTCATGATACGTTGCTTCATATCATGCATTTATTTTAAGAAGAACATTTTTTAAGAAACTAAAAATAAAAGTCGCTAAATTTAAAACTATACCTAATATACAGGAGCAGTTTCCATCTGGATAATGTATGTAATTCCATTCTTTGAAGTGATAATTATTGGTCTTAAGAAAGTAATTGAGGATAAAAATACAAAAAGCATTCTCAAATTAAGGGTTTAACTGCAAAATTCAAGTATCTGAGTGTCTTAGAGATGCCTGTGAAGAGACATTTGTGCTGGACTCATGGGAGAAACTGGGGCAGAAAATAGTAATGACTTCTGCTTGGTCAGTTCATTCCATTTCTCTTTTTCTTAGTCCTTTTTGGCCTGTGATAAGTCAGTGATCACATTTAATGCTCTTTTATATTCGGCTCCTAACAAAACATGCTTCAAATATAGATTATGTTCCATGTCTAAAACATACCACCAAAGCAAGCAAGGTGGTTCATGTGAGTAATGGAGACAGGTGCTCAGGAGTCTGTTTCAGGCAGATGGCCCTGTGTTTGACAGAAGCCTAGGTTACAGTGTGAAACCTGTCTAAAAATATAATTAATTAATCAAACATTAAGACTATATGTAAACCTCTAGAAAGACGCATATGGTGAAACTTTACATTATGTCTGTAATTCTTTAATGTGATCAGCATGGACTGCTATTGTGAAGAGTTGAATGAAGCCTCCCTGGACCTGGTTTTCTTACCAGGGAAAGCAGCAACTTGGTATATCCAAGCCAGGCTGACTTGGACATCATGACTGTTAAACACAGACAAAAACTGCATCCAGTATCTCAATGAATATTAGTTTCATGTGTATTGATAATATAAACCTGCAGGTCTTTAAAGAAATGGGTAAAGAAAATATACAATTTTCAGTTATAAGAAACACTGTATAATATATAATGTGTTTTATAATGTATATATGGAAAAACAGAAGTCAAGAGGATTCCATTTCCTGATACCAAATCAAGGCATTTTTATTCTTGTAAACTATTCTTTGTGGAGTTGCAAATACCATCATTTGACTTAGGATTTAGTAATAAAACTAGCTATTTAAAAGAAATAATTTGGGGTTATTTATTTTCAGTTTTAAAATCTCCTATTTCCACTAGGTATATCCTAGATGTATTCACTTTAAATATGCTAAAAACACACAAAATATTGAAAGTTTCTGGCATTCATTAAATATGTTCTAAGCAATCAGTGTGTCTTTTAATATGTACCATAGATGCCAGCCTCAAAACAAACACTAGAGTGATATGTATATATCCATCTTCTTAGACATTGTTAAAACTGAGATATAAATTGGGCATTGCTTCCAGAATGACAAACACCTGGGTGATGTCGGTTTTGCACATAATGCCAGCACAGAGAACCCTAAGGAGGGAGTGATCACTGGGCATCCAGTGAGACTGGCTCTCCCCCATAGCCACATGGGTATGTCAAACATATATAGCATATACGCAATACTCTACCAACTAACTTTAAAAAAGAAAATACATCTTAAAACTATTGGTGGTGCTCTTTTGAAATGCAATTGAGCCTGATAATATCATTCTAAATAATTTATGCAAGTTTTCCTTAACCATATTTCTCATCGACCAACCACACAGGAAGCAATCTTCAGAAAGTCTGAGTTCCTTCTCATTTTCACATTGCTTTATTCCCTGTTATTTAATTTTGTTTTTTTTTTTTAAATTATTTCTAATACTCTCCCAGAGGTTTAAAACACAGTTCTGCCCTATGCGTAGACATGTAGCTGCAGGCATCTGGCTCCTGGAAGAATCTCACAGGAAGGTCTGATGGTTGCAGAATCTGCTAGAGCCAAGACTTCAGTTAACACTTAACCACAGAGGCCTGGCTAAGAGCTGCCTGTGTTCTAGTACACAACATGTTCTACCAAATAGTCCTGTCTAGCAAAAAGTGCATTGCAACTGTGTACTGAAGTGTATGGTCACCTGCTCATTCAAAGATTCTGCTTGCCAGACCTGAAAAGGGGAACAATCTGTCACAATCAAAAGGAATTCCCAATTCCATTCTGCTCATAATTTTATGACCATATTACAGTTCTTCTTTTTGCATCTGTCTTATTCTTTATTCTAATTCCAATGTTTGTAATTTACGTGATATAATTGATGGTCTTTAGTATGACAATGAGCAATTAAGAAATGCAGGCCTTGGTGTTCCTACAGATACAAAAATATCCCACATTCTAAGCTGTATTTTCCCAAGGCCGTTATGAGAAGGGAAAACACAAGTCTAAAATTTCTTATTAAAGGCAAAAGAACTTTACTTATGGAAAAGTTTCAATTTTAGAAACAAAACCTGTAATTGAGAGAGGATGAAATAGTTTATATTCTTCTTGCACAAGAGGTTTGAAATATGTATAAACTGTGGGGTGGGGGCTAATGTATATTATTTGGCATACTTACTTTAATATGAAAAGAATACTCAAAATCTCTACTCCCTCAATCGTATTAACTATAAAGATAATACATGTTCTATAGATCTCACAAATGTGAGGCCATTATGTTCAGTAAAACAAAGCGGTTTTATGAAAAGAAGTAATGTAATCAGAGGGACGTTCCCTGCCTCTGTGCTCTCTGTAGGAGACTTAGGAACCATGCTCTGCTGGGCATGGCTTCTGGCACCATTCTGGCCCTGAGCCTCAATGGAAGTTGCTTTCAGCCTTGTTAAGGTGCAATAAGGTACTGGGTTCATTCTTCGGGGTGTCAGATTCTTTACTCACCTGCCTAACCAGTGTTCTACATGATTTTCTTCAGTGTAGTTTTATCTGTGGTTTGGATCTCCATCTCACCCACCCTTCCATCCTCATGTGTTTGTTACTGAACCATATAATTAACATTTACAGAAGGCCATCAGGCTTCCACAGATGCACCTGGGTGAGATTAGTTCACTGCACTACAGCCTGCACAGAGTGAGCCAGTCTTTCCCACAACCTGGCTGCTTGCCCTGGTTTCTCCCTGACTCCTCTTATCTACTGCATACATTAGTTATTCAATTTCATATTGTCTACTTCCTGTCACTTAGCTCTTTTGTTTCAGTTTGTCTTATTTCTCAAAACAGTACCTAGAGTTCATCGATTATACTTTATGACAAAACTGGTATTCATTGTTTAAATTTTTTGAAAAGGTCTGTGAGGCTTGTATTTTAATTTCTTGCATGTTATTAATGGCATTTATATGGATTAAAATGGATGGAGAAGACCATAGAGTCTTCTGTCTGCATGAGACACTGATGGTATCATTTGTATAAAGGGCAATATGGGAGTCAAAATCAATGGATGAATTTCTTCATATGATACAAAGGTGTAGTCATAACTTTCTGGCATTCAAGACCATGGGCAGTTGCAAGGAAGGGCTCACATTTGCCATTTGCCTAAAAATCTGATAACAAAACTAGGTATTCAAAAAAGAAAAGACTGTCATTTCTCACATTTAAAACAGGTCACTCATTTTCTCTTAGATATTAAAGAAAAAAACCTAATGAAGCATTGAGTTCCTAAATAGTTACAAATTATCTCCAGATATCTGAATGTTGGAAGGGTATGATAGCACATTCCTATCATCTTGGGAGATGAAAGCAGAAAGATCGGGAGTTCAAGGTCATCCTCAGCGACACAGAAAGCTCATGGTTAACCTAACCTACATGAGACCTTCTCTCCAAAACCCAAACAAGCAACAATGATAAAACAACATCTATATTACTATAAATATAGCTATCATAGTAAAGTTCAGACAAATTACTCAGAAATAGACAAATTATGATCCATGTACATATAACCCTGTGCCTTTTCTTTTATTATTTTTTATAATCATCTTTTCAAGCTAGGCATTCTGCTGTGAGGCATGTATCTGGTTGAACACACTGATATTATCTCTGAAATGGTAATTACCAGGGGAAAGTTTAATTATGAAAGTGGGAATAACATAAAAATCTAACAGCCATGTCTACTTGTGAGTGGGCCGTGAGAACAGGCTCAGAGCAAAAGACAGCATTTCAATTTTAATGTTGCCACTGTGACAGGATGAGATGCATACACCTAGCCTTCATTCCTAAGGTATCAGCAGTTGTGTTTATGTGTATATGTGCATGTGTGTGTGCTTGTGTGTGAGTGTTTTGTGCTGTGTGCCATGCATATGTATGTGTTCATTTGTATGTGAGTCTGTGTGTGCTTATATTTATGTGTGTGCAAGTGAAGCCAGATAATAGACACAGGGTGTCTGCTGTCTCTCTCTATCTTAGTTTTTGGAATGTGGTTTTCCATAGAACTTGGAACTCAGCAACTCTGCTAGACTGGCTACCAGTGAACACCAAGAATCTTCCTCCAACACTGGGATTACAGGTCCAGTGCACATTCCCCACAGTTGGCTATTGAATGTACATCACAAGGATATGACCTTGGGCCCTTCTGCTTGTGAGACAAGAACTTTGCACACGGAACCATAGCCACAGCATTGATTCAGCAGTTACTTTGGTCCACATGAATTTTTGAAAGGTTTAGTTATTACTTAGAAATAGTGTCAAGAGTTTATTTGACCATAGCATTTACGTTTGTCAGTGAGATGGCGGTATTAAGGCTGTCCAGGAAGCCAATTTCAGGGACCTCGGTGGCTTGGCTTATATCTTCCTCAGTTGCTGGTTGAGCAGACAAGCAAGCAAGCACCTCAGAAGTCAAAGAGCAACTCTTAACGGAGCCAAGTCCATACAGTCTCTGATTCAAGAGAGGATGACAGTCTGTGGGTCTGTGCCATGCATCCCTCTGCTAAGCTACTCTGCCTAGTCCAGAAAGTGTGTCTCCCTAGAAACCTTCTCATTTGATTAATGGAAAGCAGTTTTAGCAATACCATGGCAAATCATGAGCACGGTCATATCAGTACCTCAGAGGGTGTGGCAGAGAGGATGCAGCCATAAGGGAAGATGCACCAGGAAACTAACCCTTGGAAAGTCAGGAGCATGGTCTTTCTGCTGTGCTTCGGATACATGCTGAAAATACCACCTATACATACAAAAAGGAGAATAAAATGAAAAACAAATAAAATGGATCTGGTCAGCTGTTCTACATGAGGGGACCAAAGATGAATCATGGCTTCTGCTTCTGAGCAGAAGTCTTTTTAATTGTGTGTGGAAAAGAAACAAGTATTTAGAGATGTTTTTAAGTACAGATTTCACTTATCTTTGGCAGACACTTTTAATTAACTGTTGTAATGAGATTTCTGGGCAGAAAATAGACATATATAAAGTTATAGATCATACAATATCAACATACTGGAGTGTGATATAAACAATAAAAGGAATTTTAAAACTTACAAGGAAAATATTGCTGAAAAAAAGAGTATAAAATAAATTTGTGTCTGGGAAGATGGTTCAGTATATAGAGCATTTATGGCAAAAGGATGAGAATCAGAATTTGATACTCAAATCCCACATAAATGTCTATGTTCACATGATATCTCAACTGTAAGTCCATCACTCAGAATACCAAGACAGGGCATCCCCAGAGCAAGCTTGCTAGCTATGTTAGCCTGATCAGTGAGCTCTGGGTTTACTTGAGAGAGCCTGCTTCATGAATAAGGTGGAAAGCAATTGAGGAAGACTGGCAACCTCATATTCCAGTCTGGGTCTCCACACATGTGAGCATACTTACACATACACAAGTGCACTTACACATGTGGACAGAAATAGACACATGGATGTGTGTCACACAAACATACAAATATCCACATTGACATTATTCTACATGGGAAAGACCCCAGGGAAAAAAATGAGCCAATTAAGAAAAGAAACTTAAATACAAAAAAAAAAAAAAAAAAAAAAAAAAAAACCTGTCAAGACTAAAGAGGCTCATCTTGTGAAACCTGACCTGTAATATATCTATAATACAAGATAGGTAAATCACAATAGAACATGAAAAGTGTCTCTTGCAAGATCATGTGCAGAGTAATCCATGCAAGACTCAATCCCCCCACCTAGCAACTTCAGGCCAACAGTCTCGTATTTCAATCTCCTTATCAGGAGTATGATGACATGTTAGCTAAATTACTCTCCTTACCCGAGAACTACAACACAGTTTACTCAGAATCAAAGGAAAAAGAAGAAAAGGAGGAGGAGGAGGAAGGGGAGGAGGAAGATCATAGTCCTCTTTCAACAGTTCTGAAATCTGTGAGCCTCTGAAACTCAAAATGTTTGATACAGATGACAATACCATCTATAACCTGAGCTCCCATGGTGCTCCTTCTCATCATTTACAAGACTGCCAGCAGCTGCAGGAACTTGTCACAAACTCTGTGTGTGTTGGGGGGAGGGTTGGAGTAGCATTACAGGAGATAATAAAGGACTCCCTAGCTCATTTACATTTACAGATAACACTGCTGAATAGAAAACCTCCTTCCCTGATCAAGTTCTGAAACTGTTGAAAGTCAGAGCTCTGCACACCTGACCCTGTAAGTTTTAAGGACACTTCATTTTGCACCCGTCCTTCTGGTGATTTGTCAGGCCCTACTTTGGGAATTTTCAGCGTTGTTCTTCATACCCTGCTCCTCTCTGTGTTAGCAGACTTTACTCCTGTCACATTCATTCCCCTTGTTCCCCTGACACAGTAGTAGACACACCCCAACTCAAGAACTTTTAGACAAAGCACTTTTGTCTCCCAACTACCCACCCTCTAAAAACAGTCTAGTCTTGAGAGGACGTTGAAAGCCAACTTTCCCACTTGACCTCTTCACCCTAACCCACAGACCATACCCTCCATTTACCTAATAATCTCATTCCTCTTCCTAGATTTGTGTTTCTATGTAGTACTTGCACACTGACTTCTTATACTTATTTTATTTGGTTTATTTCACAGTAATATATATATATATATATATATATATATATATATATATATNATATATATATATATATATATATATATATATATATATATATATATTAGTTATATATACAGTTATATATATCTATATATAGTTATATATAGATATATGTGCATATATGTATACATTTATATGCATATGTATCACACATATTTTACATACACATATATGCATATATACATAGATATAAAATTTTGTGATGTGAGACCTATGTAGAAAGTTGCTAAATGATTAAACATTTGAATACCTTAAGGCTTGTGAATGTCTTCTTATGAAAAAGTACAACTTTAGGACATTATGGATATACCATAAGCAAAAGTTTTAATTATGTTTTTCTAATGTATCCATTTATAAGTGAAAGATTGATTCCTGAGTAAGTATTTACTTGCTACAAAAAGAAAACTTGCCAAATTCCAACTGACTTCATTTTCTATTTTTTCTTTTTTGTAAAGTGGAGTGTATTTTGAATTGTAGCAGGTCTCTCATTAACAACAGAGTTCAAAAACATTTACCCTCACGCACATATTTTATTGAGGCATGCTTGACAAATAAAAGAAAAAGGTTAAGATGTATAATATTGAAATATACTCAAACATACTCAAAAACTAAAAATAATTGTATGGGAGGTGGACAGCTTGATGACTTTATATATGTAAACATCATGAAGCAGACATTAAGAGTAAGATAATTTGCATATACTCATCTACAATTAGCTGTGTGTGTAGAAATCACCTTGAAAAATCATTTCTTTTGCAGCCTACGTATAGCCACTATATTTTATGCACATATAAAATGGGAAAAGTAGGGTCACAGTGGACTAGGGTAATGTGCTCCCTTCTCCCGTTTTTACTAACGAAGTTTCCTGAGCACTGTGAATGGGATTGGAAATACAGTATGACATAGGTTGGTCTTTCAGAGCTGACATTCAAATGGCGATGAAATAGAAATCTATAACCACACTTATAAAATCAATAAAGGAAAATAAATTCTTATCTAAAATGAAATGGAAGCCATTATTGTAAAGAATCCTGGGCAGTGTTCTGCCTGCATGCCCTCTGCGTGAGCTGCAAACTCCACTCTAAATAAATGACTGTCTCTATACCTCTCTCTCTCTCTCTCTCTCTCTCTCTCTCTCTCTATCTATCTATCTATCTATCTATCTATCTCTCTCTCTGTGTATTAACTACCCTTTTCTTGAAAGCAACAGAATTATAGATATAAATGCATATCATCTTTTAAAAAAATATTCAATTTTTTTCCAAATTCACATTATAGACAGGCAAGGGCATTTTTGCATATAATTCTTGTTTCTGTGTTATCTCATTCAATCAAGTTATAAAAGAAGAATGTAATTTTATAGACAAAATGATAAATTCAGCCAAAAGTGCCTAGCTACAACTTTCCATCCTAGCTCTAATGTTATTTGTGCAAATATGAAAAATTACCTTATTGCTCTGTAGTGAAGTAAAACTATAACTTCATATTCTCTGTTGAATTAATAGCAGATTTGTTTCCTAGGAAATGTTTTCTTATTTTCTCATGAGGTTCCCAGTAGAATCAGAATTTTCAACTTGAGATGACACAATATACTCATTTCAAAGATTTTCATAACATGTTAATAGTTCAGGGATTATGTAATCAAATAGTCAGTTATTACAGGCACATCAATAGTGTCATATATATGGTCCATGGAAATTATTATTAAAAGAGAATATTTTGAATTTCCTCTTCACCCAAATTTTTTATAAGTGTTAAGACTACACTGATACTATTCAGACCTCTTTATATCTTCTAGGAAAAAAAGCTCAGGAAGGCCAAATTTTGTGATGAGTGATGTTGCAAAAGAAAGCTCTAGGTCTGTCTACAGCCCACATTTGGAGATAGAGATAATCTTCAATGTTAGAGCAATCCCTGCTATGTGCAAGGTGCTGAGTTCAAACCCCCCTTCAACTCCACAAACAAAAATATAAAATCTAAATTATTTCTGGAGATAATTGTTTCCATGCTTTAAATGAGCTACAAATCCAATGACATAATAAAATGGGTCAAGTGGACTCCAAGATACATATTTATTAGCAATCACTATTAATGCTATTAATAGTGAACTAATGTAACATGGTCTAAATTATATTTAGAATTGTTTTATAAAATATAAGAAAATATGCAAAATTAATAGTGATTAGGCCAAGGTGATTCTTTTTACATTTCTCTATTTTCTAACCATCCTAAGTTACCTAGCTTCTAACATGGAAAAATACAATAATAATTTTAATGTGCATTTTACATTTTAATTTACTTTTTCTATATTAGCTTTTTGTTCAAACAAATCTCTCATTTCTGGTGTGGATAATGCATTCACAAGTATTATTTAATATGTTTTAATATGTGAATAAGTGCTTTTAACAAAATATTTACAGATATTATAACTTATCCCATTTAAATTTTATAATATGATTTTGTCAAAAGTAGTTTGACAAATTGAATGCCCCCTTACTAAAATAGAGCATTAACAAAAATACATTTGAATATGGAGGTTCAGGAAAGGTTGGGGCTCAGTGGGTAAGGATATACTTAGGCCTACTGCAACTGGATGTCCTGGGGTGGAGTGGTACCCAAGAAGGGCTTCCCCATCTCTGAGGAGAAGGGGAGGGATAATGGGGGAGGGATTTTAAGAGTGGGCCTGGGAAGAGAGAAGGGCTTAGGGGGCATGCAATTGGGATGTAAAGTGAATAAACAAATAAATCACATCATAGTTTTTGGTATAATTGAGATACTAGATGGGCCTTTGTCTTATTTATTTAAAAAATATAGTATATAAACAAGTTTTTTCCTAACTACCTACAATTATCAGAGGCAAGGGAATATATATATATATATATATATATATATATATATATATATATATATATGAAGACTTTATTACCTGAAGAACCATCATGAAATATGTAGCCTAGAAAATGGACAGTATCTTGTTTTAATGTTTGAATCCTCATAGATTCCATATGGGGTTTTGAAATATGGTTTTGTAATCAACCAAAGAGAAAACATACAATTTCCATAGTCATCCTCCATTACCTCGATCATCAGCTAGACCTTGATCAACCATAACTGGACTGGTTCCCAACACGCTGAGACAAATTTCTGTCTCCTGTGTAGAACTCTCGTGACACATGGAAACTGATCTCTTGTCATTGCTCCTTCATAGTACCAATAGGTTGGTCAATAACTCATTTCCATCCTGAGTCTTATGGACTCTTGGGTCTTCTGAATGCCATTTATCCGGAGTAAGCAGTATGGGTTTCTTCCTTGATAAACTTAGTGGGATCCACAGAAAAGACCGAGTTCTGAGTTTGCTTCCTCTTAGCACTTATAGGAGAGGAATCTGCCATCCATTACGGATCAGAAGCCATACCTTCCCCGTAGTCAACACAGAAAACTTCCTATGCACTGACTTAGGACACCAGAGCCAAACATTGCATTTCAGATCCCAGGTGATATCATGCTATTACTTGCCAAAAGAGTGAAATGTTTCATACCAACATAAAATAAAATCATATTGTCATAGCAGGAGCATTGTAATAAATTCCATAATGGAATGCCTTCATCAAGGTTTCTATTCCTGCGCAAAACATCAAGACCAAGAAGAAAGTTCGGGAGGAAAGAGTTTATTCAGATTACCCTTCCACGTGGCTGTATACCCATTCCTTGCCAGCAGGTCCAGGCAAGTGGAGAGAGGTCCTGGTCCCAAAGAGGTCTCTCCAAGGCTGAGTTGGAGAGTGTTGATGGCCAAAAAGAAACACACCTAGCCAGGAGTCTTGTCAAAGCAGGAACTCAACTCTATGGCATCAGTCTCTCACTTACATAAGTTCTGAACATAGGGAGGGGGATTTGGGGGGTAAGATGATGTAGGAGGCAAGGAAGGGTGGCAGAGGGTATGGCAAAACTCTACATCAGCAACAGCAGGGCAGAGGCAGGTCCAAACAGGTCATGCTGAGTCACCATGATATGGAAGTGACTGAGACAGGTCTCAAAACTTGAGCCAAGCTCGGGTTTGTCCTCAAGGCCCAAACCAGGGCCAAAATGGGACCCAACAGCTGTTCATCACCAAAGAAAGTCAGGACTGGAACTCAGGCAGGTCAGGAAGCAAGAGCTGATGCAGAGGCTATGGAGGGATGTTACTTACTGGCTTGCTTCTCCTGGCTTGCTCAGCTTGCTTTCTTATAGAACCCAGAACTACCAGCCCAGGAATGGCACCACTCACAGTGGGCCCTCTCACTCTTGATCACTAATTGAGAAAATGCCTAACAGTGGGATCTCATGGAGGTATTTCCTCAAGGGAGGCTCCTCTCTCGATGATAACTCCAGCTTGTGTCAAGTTGACTCACAAAACCAGCCAGTACTACTGTCCCTTTGTCAATTTGACATATAAACACATCACTATTAAGCCTCAATCCTTATTTTCTTATTCATCCCCAAGATATAAGTAACTTTAAAAGTCCCATAGTCTTTACAAATTCTGACATATTAAAATGTCTATCCCTTTAAAATACCCATCTCTTTTGAAATTCAGTCTTTTAATAATTAAAAGTCTCTTAACTATGGGCTCCACTAAAATACTTTCTTACTTCAAGAGGGAAAAATATCAGGGCATAGTCACAATCAAAAGCAAAGTCAAACTCTAATTGCCCAATGTCTGGTATCTACTCAAGATCTTCTAGGCTCCTCCAAGGGCTTCAGTCACTTTTCTAGCTCTGCCCTTTGTAGCACACAACTTCTTTTCTAGGCCCCAGCTGCCTGTACTCCAGTGCTGCTGCTGTTCTTTGTGGTCATCTCATGGTACTGGCATCTCCAAAACACTGCTGTCTTCTGCTGCAACTGGACTACACTTTCACAAATAGCCTCTCATAGGCTGTTTACATGGTCCTAAGCCTCAACTTCTCTGAATGTCCCCTTTAGTCCTGGGCCTTCAACTGCCACTAAGGCTGCACCTTCACCAATAGCCTCTGCTGGCCTCTCACAGTGCCAAGCATCAGCTGCTAACTCCTCATGTTTTAAAGTCAGTATGGATGCTCTCATCCAATCATTGGGCTGAGCACAAAGTCCCCAATGAAGGAGCTAGAGATAGGACCCAAGGAGCTGAAGGAGCTTGCAACCCCATAGGAGGAACAACAATATGAACCAACCAGTACCCCTAAAGCTCCCAGGAACTAAATCACCAACCAGAGTGCACATGGAGGAACACACAGTTCAAGCTGCATATATAGAGGATGGTCTTGTTGAACATCAATGGGAGGAGAGGCCCTTGATCCTAAGAAGGCTTGATGCCCCAGTGTAGGGGAATCCCAAGACAGGGAAG
>NC_034605.1:12937453-12958610 GCF_900095145.1 Mus pahari
AAGAAGAAGAAGAAGAAGAAGAAGAAGAAGAAGAAGAAGAAGAAGAAGAAGAAGAAGAAGAAGAAGAAGAAGAAGAAGAAGAAGAAGAAGACTAATATCACCTACCCTTGATCACTTGAGCCCTCCCACCCTTGATCACTAATTGAGAAAGGTGCCTTACAGCTGGACCTCGTGGAGGCAGTTTCTCAAGGGAGCCCCCTACTCTGTAATAACTCCAGGTCATGTTAGGTTGACCCACAAAACCAGCCAGTACAGTGTGTAAGAACCAGAGTGGATAAAGGATACCAAGAAAACAAGGCCCTCTAAATCAACATGAATAAAGCTCATATCAATTTACAGTTTGAAGAAGCAAGTACAGGGCCTCCAGTTGGTGTCAAGTTGACACACAAAACCAGCCAGTAACACGATGATCTCTAAAACTACAGTGATTACAAAAATATATCCAATTCTTTTGTAACAGTAAATTCCTATAAGTGTGATTTTCACAAACAAAAAAAAAATCGCTTATAATGATCCAGTCTAGAGAAATTGCATAGCCTTAGTCCTTTATCTTCATCTCTCCCTGGAAATCTATGCTTCTGGTGCTTTTCAGGTTCCAACCCAAGTGACCCACCTCCCATAATAAAATCAGCAGCCATTTGAGTCAATGCCATGCACTCTTTGGAGGGGGAATCAATTTCAGCCACACTGTACTCATTCCATTTAGGATATAGTTAATTGTTCTCATCATAAGAACCAAAAGCATATCTTAAATTTTTATACTGAACAATTATCGGCGAAAGGACAGGAATATATCTGACCTAGTGATGACTTAAAACTCTAAGCAAGAAGGGGGCTGCAACCCTGTAGGTGGAACAACAATATGAACTAACCAGTACCCCCTGAGCTCGTGTCTCTAGCTGCATATGTAGCAGAAGATGACCTAATCGGCCATTATGGGGAAGAGATGCCCCTTGGTCTTGCAAACTTGATATGCCCCATAGAGGGGAATGCCAGGGCCAAGAAGTGGGAGTGAGTGGGCAGGGGAGCAGGGCAAGTGGAGGGTATAGGGGACATTCGGGATCGCATTTGAAATGTAAATGAAGAAAATATCTAATAAAATAATTTAAAAAAGAAAAAAAAAAAAACTCTAAGCAAAACACTTTGCACATCTCCAGGAATGTAGCTTTTTTTGATCATAGGCAGTTGATACAGTTATGCAAATGCTGTTGCCAGAAATATTATACATATTAATAGTTAAGTGAATCTCTGCACAAGGTGAACCTCAAGGTTGAGAGAGTGGGGAAAAGAGAGAGACAGAGAGGAAAGAGAGAGGGTGTTTTATGTGCAACTGCAAATGAGATAAAATAATTTCAGATGGAACAGCAAAAGTGAAGCAAAGCATCAGACAGAGGTGAAACGAAACAATTCAGAAGATGCTGCTGTTAAGAATAAAGTGAGAGATTTATCGTTGAGGAGACACCGTACAGGCACCCGACTCAATGGATTATAGGTGAGATCTAGATCCTAAGCATGAACAAATAGCCCCGTATGCAATAAAAACTCAGAATAGGAGTTAGCAAGGCGGTGCGCTAACAAGGGAAAAAAAAAATATGTTCGATGTTTGAAGAGATAACAGAATTTGAAAAGGGGAAATATAAAGGGAAAGTAAATGAGCCAGTGAGGAGCTGGATAAAATTTTTATATGGAATAGTTAGAAGGTAACTTTTGTATGAAGCAAGGCAAAAATCATCGACTATTGGGAAGGAAAGTTATAAATAATGACAAAGAATTGGTTTAAACTTTCAAAAGCCCATTCATCTATCAAACCCTCTCTGGAGTTTTGGGTTTGAATCTGCACACTCGAGCAGAGACCAGAGTTGAAACAGATACAGAAGAACAGTATAGGCTGTGCTTAAGTTGTCTCTTTTAGGAGTGAAAAGTGAGATGCACCAGGTCGGTAAATTCTAGGACAAAAACTGTTAGGTAGATCTCAATTCAGAAAACAAAATAACACTGCGGAGAAGTGTGTTGGTGGGAGACTAACACCGGCATCCCAGGCTATAGCTCAGGCATCGTCTGTGTTTTCAGATATGACACAAAGCTCTTCTGTACAGCGACACCCCTTTCATTTGCCAGGTTTGGGTTCACCTCAAATCTGCACTTCCGTCTACTTAATCAACACCCTCGTGTCAATTGGAGAGTGACTTTTAATCTTGGTCTTGATTTGTGGCTTGAGGATAATTCAAAGTTCACTCTAGGACTGCACTTTCCCCCTGTGGCCCCTGTTTTACGGGATGGTGACTGTTTCAGTTCATGTTTGGACTAATTACAGAGAATGCAGTAACATCAAGGCTCACCTACTTGATAGTCACTTCTGGGAACTTATTGTAGTACAAAGTATCAACCCCTGAATTCTAGTTAACTCTTATCTAGTTAACTCTCATCTAGTTAACTCTTATCTAGTTAGATATTGTGGCTAAGAGAAGTCCTGCAAAACATGTCACCTCTGTGCCTGAACACGCGCTTTCTTTTCCGCATCCCTTTCAAGATCATAAAGTTCAGAATCAACAGCCTCCTCAGTGAGAGATATTAAAATGCCTGTTTGGAGCAAGCTTTACAACTGGCAAAACTGTTAATGAGTGGTCCACAGGGGGTTGCCTTTTGTTTATCAATAAATAAAATTTTATTCTGTGTTTCTAAGATTTCTTTTGTGACCTAGGCACTGAATAGAGATTAGAGGGTGAGTGAATAGATACCTTGACATAAGAATGTAAGCAAACTCTTTCTTATAAACAAAATCATTGCCCAGATAGAAAAGGATGGTGAAGAAGAACGATTTATTTGCCTTTTGTGCACTTGACCTTCCATCTAGCAGATGAGTTCATTTACCCTGTTCCTGCCTCTTCTGATTCTCTCACTGATATTTGAAACAACTTTTCTTGGCTTTAGACATGAACGGAACACTCATAGCATCTGGTGACCCTCTAGGCCTTAGTAGCACACAGACTGCTGACATACCCAGACTTACAGACAGAGTGTGTGTGTGTGTGTGTGGGGGGGGGGTCTTAACCTCTGTGGTTCGACACAGCTATTGTTGGACTATCTTAGACATGCTACTTTAATATGTTCAATGCATTCATTGTAAACTGACTCAGAACCCCCGTGTATACACACACACACACACACACACACACACACACACATTCATTCTCTAAGTTATGTTCTTCCTGAGGGCTCTGAATAACAGATTGAGTATTATATTTATGAATTTGTGCACAAGCCCCTGATCACCTTCATGTGCATCACCTACAAGTTGAACTTTTTTTTTCCCTCAACAAATCAAACTGTCTAAAAACACCTGAATCGACCACACTGGCCAGAAAGAATTTCATATTTTACTGACCCCATGTAATGGGATTGTAAATTTTATGGCTGTGAGACTCATGGTAATGCTATTGGTAATGCTGAGTCCACTGTCTTTTTATGGGTTGCCATATGTGTCTAAAAATGCAGTGGTCCCATTTTTACATAACATTATAGTTCATTTAGATTATATTTTAGCACTTTGCAGGTTGGACAAAACTGTCCTCCACTTTCTTTAAGTACCTTCTTCTAAGAAGCATGCTTTAAGGCTTACCTGTGCTAGAATTTCACATCAGAAATTCATTCATTTTTTTAATATTATGTGAAAGTTTTTTTTAACTTATCAGTAAAAACACAATGTTGAAATTTAGGCTAGTTAAACAGTTTGCTTCAACTTATGCATTAGTTGGCTGAAATTTAGTTGGAGGGGCGTGCGTAAAATTAGGTTGCTATGCATGTCAACATACATGGTTTTATGAAGGCTTTTGTCATAGTTAATTTTTTTCAATTTTACGCAAACCTATACATACCTGGAAAGAAAATATCTCAATCAAGGAATTCGCTCCATCAGACTGACCTGTTGGCACATCTGTGGAGCATTTTCTTGATAGATGATTGATATGCAAGGACCCAGCCCACTGTGGATGGTGCTACCCTGAGCAAGTATGTATGAGGTATATTAAGAACGATATTTGAGGACTTCAGAGTGATCAAGCCAGTAAGCAGTACTACTGGCACAGTCTCTGCTTCAGATCCTGCCTCCGACATCCTTCTTGTAGATCTCGCCTGGATTCCCTTCATGATTAAAGTATACTCTTTAAGTTGAAATAAACATTTTCTTCCCCATGTTGTTTTTGGTCATGGGTTAATCCAACTAAAGAATAACAAACTAGAACAAAGTTATTCCTAAATTTTAATGCTATTCATTGATTTATACTCTGAATTTACCAGTTCTGCATTCAAGGAACCCTTTGCATTAACCTCCCACTTGCTGATTTTCCTAGAACAGTTTTTCACTTGTCAGGACCTTTAGCATCCATATGCTTTTAAGATCAGTTTGTCAATACTTGCATTTGGATATTGATAGGACATTATCCAATCTGGAGATCAATTTTCATCTTAGCTAACTGTCTTCACTTTCATGAACATGAAATGTCTTTCCATTTATTGTGATCAATTGATTTACCTCAACAAAATATTATCATTTCCACAATGTAAGTTTTAGTTTTCTCATTAGTTATTTTAAATGTATATCTCTATGAATTTGTTGATAATGATGACTTTATTTTTGACTTGTTCACATCTGGCACACAGAAATAAGAATGATTTTTCTGTCCTTATTTTGTGAGCCAAGACATTAAAAAAGTCTTTAGCTTTCATCATTTGAGTGAGTTTGTTAAGCTTTTCTATATACTAGATTGTATATTTGCCTACAGACACTTTTAATATTTGCTTTTTAATATGAATTATGGCTGGTCCCTTTTTTCCCCTCCTTGATCTATGTCTTCAAGTTTAATGTTAGAAAGTAAAATATTAAAAATGGAACAGTGAAGAAAAGGGACAAGACAGTAGGTAATCAATGTAATTACATTATAATTACACTTAATTTAATTTCTTTTAAAAGATTTATTTATTTATTATATGTAAGTACGCTGTCGCTGTCTTCAGACACACCAAAAGAGGGTGTCAGATCTCATTATGAATGGTTGTGAATTTAATATTTAAAAAAATAAAAGAAGTAACAAATGTGGGTAGTTTTTCTTGCTTTCTATCTTGGAGTTTTGCATTCAGTATTTTAGAGAATGACAGCAACTTTGGATATTTTAAGGGAAAATTTTTACCATGGTAAACTTCTCTATCACTCTTGTTTTGTTAAATGCTTTAAATAAGAGGCATTGAATTTTATTAATGCCTGCTTGTGTCTATTGAAGTGATTCTAAAATTTTATTATTTATCCTATTGTAATGGTATATTACACTAATTGATTTATTGAAATTTTTAGGATGCTAATCCAATCTTTCCCTTCTCAGATAAATCTCTCAATTATGGTTTATGTTTATTCCATGTTATTAGTTGACTCGCAACTATTCTTAGTGAGTAGTGATACAAAGTTAAAGGCTCCCATAGTTCCTCCTGAGTACTGTTAATATAACTGGCTGCAGAGAGTGAATTATGAGAGTTCTAACTTTTGAAATGAAATATTTGCTCCTAATTAATTATATCTACTAAAACATATGAAGGAAGCCAACTGGCTCTCTGAGTTTCTGCTTGGGAAGGTTTCTAATGACTAATTAATATCTCTTTAGCGGGTCAAAAGTCAACTGAGCTTTTCTAAATCCTTCTTGACTTGATCTTGGAAGTCTGTATCTTTCTGGAAACTCAATCCTTTCACCTAAATCCTTCAGCTCATTGCCCTGAAATCCTCTTTATTTCTGTAAGAGGAGTTCTGGAAAACTTTCCTCCTTCACTCCTGAATTTAGAAGCCATCCTCTCTCCCACTGGGATTTGATTGGTATAACTGAAAACTCTGTCTATTTGTTGTTCTTTAAAAAGAAACGCCTTCTGGTAGCCTTGCTTCTTCTGCATGAATTTGCTGTTCTGTTTCACTACTTTCCCTCCCCCAAGTGAAAATTGATGCATCTTTTTATTCATTTCCTTTTCCCACTGCTTTTGTCTTTAGCTCGCTATTTACTGTTGCACATATTAAGTATAAAATTAGCTTAAACTCTTAAGTTCATTTGTTTTCCCAGTAACTATAGACTTTTTCAGCAGTTCACATCTCTTTAAATACTGTGGTCTTGTACAGACTTCTGACTTCACTCTGTTGTACTTAGAAAACAGGCATATTAACCTTTTTTAAGCAGTTTGTTTAGGTTTGGTTAATGGGCTCTTTATCTCTCCTGAAGAATCTCCAGTGTGCCTTGAAGTTTGTAAACATTTGTCTGTTATTTGAGTAACGTACAGTATGGGTATTCTATAGATCCTATCAGCTTTACTTCATAGCCAATGTTTTTTGTTAATAGTCAGTGATTGATATATTTTATGCTTCTGAGGGATATGCTGATTAAGGATAAACCCATAATGTACAAATCTTGAGAGACATAACATATAAGAAATAGATACATCAATTTTAAAAACTGTATATGATAAAGTATAGGTATACAAATTATTATTCAGAAATGTCAGGAAGATTTGAAGAAAAATAAGACTTAAGTTTGGGGTGTGAACCATGGTACTAACCTGTCTGACATAAACCAGGACCAGAATGTCAGTGAGTGCGTCATTATAACTGAAAGGGCTGCAGAGCTACATGTCTTATATAAAGCCAAACCTGAAACTTGAAAACTAAAAGCTGGAAGTTTGTGATGAAAATGAAAACTTTATGTTGATAATTTCAAAGTAACAGTAAAAATTACGTGAGAGTGATGCTTAATGCAACAGTTTAATAAATCCACATTTGTGCTTCTTCCATTTGCTTTAGGGTCCCAAACTCGGCTTCATATCTTTACCTGTGTGCATTCATTTACATTGGTTTAAATAATACTCAATTTATTGCATAGGCCTTGTAAAGCAAAGTATCACAGACCTGACCTCCAAAGTTATCTGATTTCAAATAAGGCTGTTACTCATCCTCGTTCCTAATCTGCTGTTACTCATCCTCGTTCTTAATCTAAGTGAATGTCTACAACTTTCTGAGTTGCTTAAATTCACTGACATTAATTCTTTTGAGCAGTTTTATCATAAGCTTTGTGATTCAGCATTCTACGTCCCTTTCTTGTACAATGTCCTGAGATATTCAGCTTTGTGGAGGAGTGACACTTGCCATGAGTTACTTTAGTCTCAAGTGCCCTGTACATCTGTCTGTCTATCTATCTATTTATTTATTTATCTATCTATCTATCTATCTATCTATCTATCTATCTATCTATCTATCTATCTATCTATGAGTCCTAAAACCCACAAGGTCTCAAACTCTTCTTTTCAAACGCGTGCCCTGACTTACATAACAAATTTCTACCAGAAAGTTTGTCTGTCTCCTAACTCAGCATGTCCCATATGGAGGCCTAATGAACAGATGTAATGAACCTGCCTTGATCCATTTGTAAAGGACAAATTGGTTTGAAACTCACAGAAGCATTCTGAACATTTATTTACAAATTTAAATATACATGGGTCCCTTGTTGAAAATAGTTTCTAACCATTCTGGAAAGATTGAATATCTTTAAACGAAATGAAAGGTTTTAATTTTTTATTTGAATTTTAAAAATCTTTTTTAAAAAAAACCCCAACTGTATTTATTCTTTTAAAAATTCATACACACATACAGTGTGTTGTGATTATACATGTCCCGTTTCCTTCTGATCAATCTTCCCAATGCATCCCTCTCCTTACACAGTTCTTTCTTTTTAGCCCCAGTGATGCCACACTGCTGCTCATGAACATGGGTGTAGAGCAATACACTGGAGCACAGAGAAAGATAATCCACCACAACCTCGGACCACAACCTCAGAGAAAAGTGATTTTCTCGCTCCCTGCTGCTCTTCACTGCCAATAGATCCTCAGCAAGAAGTGGGACTTGCCAAACACCTATTCATACTGGGATTTTTGTCTGGGTTGATTTTGAAGAAACTATATTTACAATTTAAAGTATTATATTTATCATCTATAATTTATAGAGTTCATACTGCTGCTTAGATTTCCTTCTACAGGTTACAGAACGAAGCTTTCAATCTGCAAACTGAAAAGTATGTCCAAAATAGTCTTTGAAAAACTTTGGCATGGAGACTGGGATATTGATATAGAGCGTCGTTAGTGAGTGTTTTAGCACAAACTTTCCATTTTATGGAAAGAAGCATTTCTTTTGGCTCACAGTTTGATAGTACAGTCTATCTTGCAAGAAATTATGTCAGCCAGTCACGTTGTATACAATCAGTCAAGCAAAAAATGGTCACATTTTCTTCATTTTGCTAGAAAATTCACTTGGCCTGTCCTAAATCTCTATTGACCACTGCAGGCAAGAGCATCATTTGTTTATTTCTTTAGGATTGACTCCTATTTTAGAAATTATTTTGCTGCTTTATTTTTGATCTCTGTTGCTTAAAATGGATTTTTCTATGTTTGTTTCCAGGAAAAGTCTAAACCAATAAGGATTTCAAACATAATTAAGGACTTATGCTTTTCGGAAGTTTAATAAATGACCCACTTTTAAACACAGTCAATAGTAGACCTACCTGCATGTAGGATTTTAAAAATTATTACATAGTTTTATACCATTCCCTTGCCTCTCTTCTCTTCTTTCTCCTTTCTCCTACCCTGTTACCACCCTCTTCTTATTTTGAAGATAATACTTTAAGTTATACTGCTATATATGCTTACCCATAAAATACACAAATAAAGATACTTATATAAACAATCATTGCATTTGACATAACATATTTGCAACTTGATTTTATGCATCAACCTGACTGGCCCATAAGATGCCCACATGCTTGGCTAAATATCATTTTGATATTTTCTGTGAGCCTGTTACCTCTATGTGTATGTGTTTGAGTATTTATGTATACATTATAAAAGCATACACAGATATTTGTGTCATATCTGCATGCACACAAGTGTGAATTGGAGAAGCACAACTGTTGATACATCTCAGTAGAAACATAACAGAACTAAATATGATGGTGAAAAAGTATCTCCCAAGCCTAAAGGGTACCACCCGCAGTGCTGGGCTATGGGCTCTGTCATTGCAAAGTAAACACAGCTTGGAAATTAGTCTTCTATTTTCTCCTTAAAGAAGGAACCAGCATCTCTGATCGTGCAGCATCCTCTCCTCACTGTGTCGTCAACTCTGCTCCTCAACTCGTCTCTGTACTGCGTTGCTAGGCAATTCTTGGCATGGGCAGAATTGACTAAGCATATGGATGGGCACATGTGCTTGCATTCCTGTGAAACAGCCACGACACTTCACCCACATTTGCTCCTAGAGCACATGTGAAGCAAACAAGATTCCTTCAAGTTGTAATTTAAAAATTCTATTATACTTGTGTGTGTGTGTGTGTGTATAAAGATTAATATAAAAAGATAACTTTCATTAAAAGTTGAATTTCGCTGTAATTATTGCTTTATCGTAGCTAAACAATTTAAAAAATACTTCTTAGTCTTTAAACAATTTTCCATAAATGGGATTGAGATTTTTCTATTTTCCTCTATTTGTTTCAATCATATTTCACAGTAATAAGGCTTCTTAGAGTAAATGATATTTTCTGACTTTTTTCTGGGCACTAGAAAATTTGCTAATGACAGATGAGCATATATTGCTAAATGTAGGAAATGCAATGAGATAAGATAAGCTCTGGCTTTTAGGAGCATACACATAGACATTTCTAGACATCCATTGTTACATCACAAAGCATGGCTTGATTTTGTGTTTCCTATGATTAGGTAAATACCTATGCTCATAGTAAAAACGTAAAATCAATAAAAGGAAAATACAAACAACCAATATAAGCAAATATAAGGGAAAATTACCTCACAAAATTCTCAACATGTGCATGCTTGTTAGACAGCAGCCCCTGATCAACAAGTGTCTATACACTCATACAGACATAAATGGATTCATATTATACTCAATATACCTCAAATAACCTTTCTTTTTTTTACTACACTGTCTCCCAACTGCCTATCTTTCTGTAACTATCACACAATACTATATGCTTAGGGAAATTTTCCTATGATATGATAGATAAAAAGACATACAAACAGAGTAGAAAAGAACTGCTGAATGCAGTTCCTTTTCCAGAATATCCAAGTATTTTCTTCATGGAGTATTTTATTTATTTATTTTTTTCAAAGGACAAATTTTAATTAAATATTGATAAATGTTACACAAAATAGGAATCCAACCAATATTTGAGTTTAGGGCTGACAAGTGGCATAAAAATCTTTTTAAAAAATTCTGTCTTTAGAGTGGAAACCAGGAAATGGGATAACATAAAAAAAAATCTAAAAAACATTTTTGCCTTTATATATGAATATGCATGTTCATGTTGTCTGCATGCACTTGTGTTTTTGTACTGTTTACAGGGTACCAAATTGTCTTATAAGTAATGGCCTCATGAAGTCGATTGTTAACTCTGCCCAAACTCTTCTTCCTTCATAGTATAATTAACATTTTAAAACAACAAGAACAACAATAGTAATGACAACCAAAAACCAGCAAATAAGAAAGGAGATAAAGCATTTATAGATACAAAATAGAATTTCAGTAAAAGCCAAAAGAAAGTGCTCTGAGAGGAGAGGATTTTCTGTGACTTTAGTCTTTTTTTTCCAATTTTTATTAGGTATTTTCTTCATTTACATTTTAAATGCTATCCCCAAAGTCCCCTATACCCTCCCCGCCTCACCTACCCACCCACTCCCCCTTCTTGGCCCTAGTGTTCCCCTGTACTGGGGCATATAAAGTTTGCAAGACCAAGGGGCCTCATGGAGTATTTTATAAACTTCAAATTGCAGAGGCTGAGTATAACATGTCTTGTTTCTATTTTCATGATGTAGATTCTCTGGCATAGAATTACCATGGTTTTAATTGCATAATTTAATTATGCAAGTTCTAATGACTTTTCCCCTTTAAACTTCTTTATACATTTTAGTGATTTTGATTTTGCAACCAGTAGTCCTAACTAGAAAGAGTGGCTATGAACTACAACAACGAACATGGATGGTATAATAGACCTAAGAGGTCAATGATTACACTCAGATTGATTGTAGTTAACATGCATCTAAATGAACACAAGGCCTGCTTAACAAGAATAAAACCATGCCTTGTCCTGGAAACCTAATCAGCTAGCCAGGCATGGTGAGGTCATAAATCTTGGAAAAACACTACAATACCTTTAGTGGTATCTGATTCATTTGTCCAAGAGGATTTTACTGAGCAAGCATAATCCTTAACTTTATCCTAAGTATTTATCCTTACAACCACAGATACGTGTAGCTCTCAGCAACTGAGACCTTTACAGAAAACCATGACCAATCACAATGCAGAGATCAAGTGATCCATGTAGTGCCTACCCTAACTACTCCATCTACAATACAACTCCTACACCCAAGGCCCAAGGAACATCAAGGAAGAGGCTGCAAAAAGATTGTATGTGCCAGAGAAGGACATCTGCTGTGAGACTCCATTTCCTCCTTTCTTATTAAACTTGTCATCTGTATGCTCTATAAATTCTTTATGACAGTAGACACAATACCTATTGAAATCAGTTTTCCTGACACTTGCAGATAATGAGGATACAGACTGCAAATCCCACATCTTCTCAAACCTGGGCTTCCTCTCACCTTTCCCTCTCATTGCCACCATGACCTCATTGCCACCTTCACCAGACATGACACTTGGTGGATCCCAACTGGTAGAAGCCACTATTTCACTTCTCAGGAAATCTCATGAGCAGGTACTAGCATGACTTTGCCTGAGAGGCAAAGGAGCCGTGTGTACTAGTATTTCTTTACTGCACTATAATTATCTTAGTGTTGCTAAGTGTGTGGCTCTAGTCCATGTTGAAGACGTCTTTCCCTTCCTTCATATGGGGTCTCCAGATTCATTAATCAAGAGATACCAGCTGTATCACAGTCACACAAAGTCCCTTCCGGGTTTCTGTCTATGCCCATGTTATGCATATTAGAATTCTGTGAAACAAACATCTGTCTGTCCATTACCGTGTCAGGCTTTGGCTTTAGAAGTGTCTGATTCATTTGTCCAAGTGGATTTTATAGGTTTAGTAGAAATATTTTGTTAATATCTACCATACCGGCACTGAAATGAAGAAAACAAAATACGGGGAAACTTCTAATCATGAAAATAATACACTGTAAGTTTTTCCATCACTACTGGGGAAATCTCTGTAACAGGTTTAATGAGTGGTTTCACTGTAAGGGATGGCATGTATAAAGTACTTCTGAGCTAGAAGAGCACATCCGAGAGCAAGCCAGATGAGCAGCTTTTCTTTCCAAAGCAAAAGTTGAGGGCAGGTGCCAAGTTTTTATTCTATAACAGCAATGGAAATATCAGTGTCCCCTAGAAATCATGTCAGTCCTGCCTCAGGAATTAAGGGTAAGTAAACTTCATCCCAGGTTTCTTTCTTCTTGGAAATCCGGGTATTATGCACAGAAAAATCAGTTGGACAGACTAGGAAAAAAAGGGAAAGCTTATATATAAGTGTTGTGTATATTCCGAAGCAAATTCTTGTACATTATCATGTTTAAAGCTCAGCAGTTCTCCGGAAGTAGAATGACAGTACACTTCTGCATACAGGCTTATAGCAATAGAGCAACAGTATTAGGACAGGCCAGATTCTACACTATAGCTTCCTTCCATGCTTTTGGTAAATGCAGAGTGTGTGAGGACAAATGGAGGCAATGTGGAAAGCATAAAAGCAGGCGTGGGTTCTAGACTCAGCAGCTCTGCCCAGCTTGTTTCCTTAGTTAATTCACACATGTAAGACAACTGGGTTATAAATGTGCACGTGGGGTTGGGGTTGAGCATAATGGTAGAGTACTAGTCTAGAAAGTGCAAGGCCCTGGGTTTAATCCTCATCACTGGGTGGAAAGATTAAAAGGCATACAATAAAAATTATGGAAAAAACAGGCTATGAATTTGGGAGGCATCAGGGGACGAAAACATAGGATGGATGAGAAGCAAGAAAGGGAATGAGAGAAACTATGTAACTGTATTTTACCTTTCATAAAAAAGAAGGGGGCCATGTGGTGATTGTTTACATACATAAAACATCAGTTCATGCTGAGGGAAGCTGGGTTGTACCATTCTCATCATGAAGTTAAACATTACAGAGAAGCAAGCTCCTTGCCAGTGTCTGAGGAGATAACTGAGAAACGCTCACCGCTCACGTTCATGACAGAACCCACGAGGGAAGTGCTTTGTAGGATACAAAGGAATTTTTGTGGCTTCTGTATGTCTCCATTACCATGAATTCAGTCAACTTGGCAGAATCAGACACATGTGGGGACTTGACATAGATGCTTTTATGACATCATAGGAAAAAAGATCACTCATTGCCAGAAACAATTCGCTCAGCAACAACAGCAACAAAATAAAAAGTAAAACTACAGTCACCACTTAAATACAGCATGAGCACCTGAGAAGAGCTAGGGTCAGGTAAAGGGCAGCTCAGTTTGGAAAAGGATCATAAATTGAAAGCAGGCTTGTATGTTTTTGTTTTTGTTTTTTTCTTCCTCTGGGGTTTGTGGATTCCAACAGAAAAAGTGTGCAGCAAACTTAAGAAGAATTTATGGGATGTTTCCCACATCATATTTTATGTAAATCATAATCATCCCATATGTTGTTTAGCTTGTTTGTAAAGTTTAAGAGTAACTATTTAGAAAAATGCATGTCTCGTGGGATTTGAAAAGCTTATGCTTTTAAAGAGAGGCCCATATGTTGGAATGAAGAGATATATTTTCCAAGATACAAATATTTCCTGTAAGCAATTTGCTGCTTCAGAAATGATGTTATCTTACCCAAGATGTCTTTAACATTATATTAAAAGGCAAGTTACTTCACATTGTACAGTGAGACAAAGGATGATCAAAATCTGCCTGTCATGTAGTACATAGAAATAAATTTTACCGGGAAGTTACTAGTGGATGAGTCCTCCAAAGGTAACATATTCCTATGATGATAAGTGTTGAGGGGCTAGAGAAATTGTTCAGTTGTCAATAGCAATGGCCATTCTTGCCCAGGACCTGGTTCAGTTCCCAGGGCCCATATCAGGCAACGTGAAGCCACCTTAAAGTCCAGTTTCAGGGAACTGATGACTTCTTGTGGTTTCCATGCATTCTGGCCATGTATGTGTCACACAAATGCACACTTATGTCCATAACCACACAAAAAAATAAAAATCAATTACATTATAATAAGCAGCTATCTGTGAAGGCATCCAGAAAATACTCCAGCAATCTGAGACACAGCCATTGGGAACAGTCACCTTAGGTTTAATCAGAGTGGTTATCAATGCATTCTCTCCTACAGAAACTTCTGCCAGATTGTAGAAGCTCGAGAGGTCCTCCCCCACCAACTTGCCTTTTCCATGTTAGGCACTAAACAGAAAGGCGCTGGCTGCCTTCTTCCAGCACATTAACACTTCATAAAGAAAGCAGTATTTCTCCAAGACAGCTGCTCTAATACTGCAATTTCCTGCCTCTCCCTTAGCCCACATTCCCGATTCCAGCCTCCCCTTCCCATTGTCTCCTGCATTACGGCACACAGCTGCAAGACACAATAGGATTGAACTGCTGACCCGTGAGCTCCCAAACACCACCCTGGAAATAGCTTAAGAAACACTCGGTGTAATGAATAGGTTGTAAAGAGAGACTATTATATTTCACATGTTTACATGATCAATTACATGTTCATTCACCAATACAGATGATATCCATATTATTTTTGTAATTAGAATATGAGGAAGGTGAGTGTGTGCTCACACGTGTGCACAAGGTTCAAACACAGAAAGACAAGCGATATCACCAGAACAATCATCTAGAATCTTGTGGTGTCTTTAGCTTAAAATGAAGAGAGATTTTAATTGTTCAATTGAATATATATATATATATATATGGAGTTATTTGAATTTTCGTGATAAATTTGCCAGTTCTAACTCAAAAATGATTGGTAGAAGGATAAGGCTATATATCAGCCTAAACAAATCCGTTAAGAAGAAGCTATTTTCCTGAAATTCTAGCAGTTGGAAAGTAGAGGCAGGAACATTGTGAGCAGCCAGTCTTGGCTATATGGTGTAAGCCTCTTTCAATAAAAGAATTAAGGTGAAGGTTAGGGAAGAGAAGAAGGAAAGAAACGGAGAGGAAAGAAGAACAGAGAAAACACTCCCCACCTCTGCTTTTTTCTTATCAATTTCATCTATTTTTATATTTAAATGAGAACTTCATTCGTACACATAATGGATTCTGATCACCCCCATTCTTTTCTCTATAATGCACTCCCTCACCCACACCACTTATCCTTCTTAGCTTCATGATCTGTTCTCCCTCCATCTGTCTCTTTCCCCTGACACTGAGTCCACTTATGTTGCCTATATGAGCATAGGTCTTTAAGGGCTGCTTCTCCAAAGAAAACTTACTCTCCTTTCTCAGTAACTATCAATTTTCTGGCTAGGAGCAGGATTTCAAGAACCTGTCCCCATCTGTGCTGGGACTTTAACTGGCTTGATTTTGTTCAGGCCTTGTGCTTACTGTCACAGCTGCTGTGAGTTCACATGTGAGTTCACAGCCTTGACAGGGCACTCAGAAACATTTGCCTAGTGTTATACAATGCAGCCTGCTTCAGGTAGAAGTTTCTACTTTGTTCTTTTCCCAATAAGGGTCCCATAGAGGAGAAATTAATTCTAGTGTATTAGCCATTTTATTAGAGAAACAATGTGTTCAAGTTCTAATTCTTCTGCAGAGTATTTCCCTTATTTTCGATTGGGGGGAGGTGATATGTGTGTGGGGGTATAATGGTGTGTGTGTGTGTGTGTGTGTGTGTGTGTGTGCGCGCGCGCTCACACCCAGGAATTTGGGTAGACAGGCCAGAGTTCAATATCAAGTGCCTTACTCTACTGATCTCCACCTTACACTTTTAAATATTTTTTTCCAAAGATACATTCTGATAATGGTTTCCTCTCTTTTCTCCTCCTAGATGCTCTCAACTTCCCGCACTTCCAAATCAATTTGTTCTTTCTCTTTAGAAAAACAAAAACCTAGAATAATAGATTTTAAAGAAGAAAAAAATAATAAGAAATACACACACACATACACACACCAAAAAAAAAAATCACAAAATCAGAACTCATAATATGCAAGAAAATGACCAGTGTGTCAAAAACAAAAACAAAGAACAAAGAAACACATCACATAAAGCAACATGAGACGAATTATTCTTTAAAAATTCCACGGAGTTTGCTTTGGGTTAGTCATTTGTTGCTGAACACAGGGGCCTGCTCTGTTGTGGTAAATCTCCAACCCAGGTAATTCCACGCAAGGAAACTGTAACTCATGTATATACTTACAAACTGCACTCCTATATTGGGCAGATATGCCTCTATGCCACTTTCTTCCCCAGACACGAAATCCCTGCTACTTGCAGTTTCTCCAGGCCATGTGCTTCTGTTCCTTCTTCCTTCCAATGACCCTCCCTCTGTCCTCCTCCAGCAACCCCTCCTCCTCCCCCCCTTCCCACCTCCTCATTTCTGCCCAGCGATTGACTATCTGTGACTGCTCTTAAGTGTTCTTTGTATACCCCGTGATGCTCCTTGGAGAAAACTAGTTGTTTTTCTTTGCAAGCGTTTGAAGATAGCATCTTGGCTACAGATGGGAGCACATGTATGCTTCCACCTTGTAGTGTGAGATCCCGTCTAGATTGGACCTGTGCAGGCCCTGTGCATGCTACCACAGTCTCTGTAAGTTCATATTTGTGTCAGCTCTGTTGTGCCAGGGAAAAAGTTTGCTCAGTTTCATTCATCCCTGCTGGCTCTTATGATCTTTCTACCTCCTCTTCTGCATCAATCTCTGAGCTCAGAGGGGAGGGGTTTTAAGAAGACATCCCATTCAGAACTGAGCAATCCCAGGTTATTTACTCTCTGCATATTTCCCTCATGTGTGTCTCTGTATTAGTTCCATTCTGCAGCAGAAGCAATCATCTCTGATGATGGCAGAGTGAAACACTATCTATTGGTGTAGCAGAATATTATTTAGGAGTCATTCTATTGTTGGTTCCTTTAGTAAAACAATGGCTTTTGGTTTTCCTGCATTCATGGCCTATCTCGTCTCACATTCTCAACTACCTAAGCAGTGTCAGGAATGGGTTTCAGTTCATGGAGTCAACCTTAAGTAAAATACATAATGCTTCAAACCCACTTAGAAGGGGGAACAAAATAATCATGAGAGGCAGAGGGAGGGAGGGGTCTGGGTGGGAGAGTGGAGGGGGAAGAAAAGGGGGGCAGGACCAAGTATGGGAAGAGACAGGAGAGAAGTCTGGAGGGCCAGGAGAACAAACAGAAATAAGTAGCAGTGGGGGTGGGGGAACTTGGTGAATCACTAGAAAGTCCCAGATGCCAGGGATTGGAGAGGCTCCCAAAACCAATGAGGATGACATTAGCTGAAATACCCAACAGCAGGGAGATAGAACCTGAAGAGACACCTCCTGTTGATAGGCATGGCCCCCAGTGAAGGGATGGGGCCACCCATCCATCTAAAACTTTTTAACCCAGAATGGTCCCTGTCTAAAGGAAATGCAGGGACCAAAATCAAGCAGAGACTGAAGGAAAGGCCATCCAGAGACCACCTCACCTAGGGGTTCATTCCATCTGCAGAAACCAAAGCCCAACAACTATTGCTGATGCCAAGATGTGCTTGCAAAAAGGAACCTGGTATGGTTCTCCTCTGAGAGGCTCTGCCAGCACCTAACTAAGTCAGATGTAGATACTCTGCAGCCAGCCAACGGACTGAGCCTGGGAAAGACTGAAGGACTAAGCCCAGGAAAGGCTGAAGGAGCAGAATGGGATTGCACCCCCCATAGAAAGAACAACAATATCAATTAACTGGACCCCTCAGAGCTCCCAGGGTCTAAACCACCAACTACATATGTATCAGAAAATTGCCTCATCTGGCATCAGTGGAAAGGGAGGCGCTTGGTCCTATAGAGGCTTAATGCTCCAGAAAAGGGAGATGCTAGAGGGGTGAGGCAGGAGTGGGTGGATGGATGGGGGGGGGAAGCACCCTCTCAGAGGCAAAGGGGATGGGGTGGGGGACTCATGGAGGTGAGACTGGGAAGGGGGATAACATTTGAAATGTAAACAAATAAAATGATTAATAACACACACACACACACGCACACACACACACACACACACACCCATACACATACCTCCCTTCCTTTTAAAAACAAACTACAGATTGATGGATCAACACTGGCCTCTTCTAGACGTGTTCTAGAAAGCCAAGAGTGAAAGGTATTATTAGGCTAGTGGTTTAAGTTGCAAGATTATGTTTTAGTCACATGAAAAAATTTATTCCCAAATTCTGGAAGAATCCAGTCAGGCCAGGCATTCCTAAGTTCCAAAGTTCATCCTGACCATTTGGTGTACTTCACTTGCCTCATGTCAGATGTGCAATCACACTCACTATGATGCTTCATCTTGACTGGCAACTTGATGAGAGCAGGAACAAACGCCTTGGAGATTTGTGAGGCACACCTCTGGAGAGAACTTTGATGGTTGCTAAAGATGATACATCATGAGGGCTCTGATCTAATGACTGAATTCATCTAGTAATGGATTTAAACTCTAAATAGGCTTGAGAAGTAATGGGACTGTGAATGATATGGTTCTAGAGGAAGAAGGATAATGAGACATATCCTGTTGGGCTAACATTTAGCCTGCCTTTTCTTGTTCCTTACGGGCTTCTGCTTCCAGTCTGCATGATATGAGCTGTTCCAACAAGACTTCCACCACCTGAAAGATTGAACCCTCTGTGTTCCAACAGAACCTCCACACCAACAAGAAAAAAAAAGAAAATTGACCCCTCTGTAATCATTAAAAGATACGTGTTTCTTCATTTTAGGTTATTTATGTACACTAGGCAACCACAGCATCAAGAAAACCATCACCTTTGTGCTCCTGTAAGTTTTGTTAGACAACCTCAGCCTTTTTTTTCCTTTCTGTACACGGTAAGTGCATTGGGCTCATCTTCTCATGCAGAGACACACACCTTTTCTTTGATACCGTGGAGATCACCGTGTTCAGGCTCTTAGCTTGATGGGCCCTGAAACCAGAGCATATTTTTACAAATATGATTTATCTCACCCAAAATGAATTCTGTGCCTAGCATGCACAAGTTCCTGTTCAATCCTTAGCACTTCAAGAAAAAGAGAATTGTGTAGCCCGCTGTGAAGCTGAAAATGCGTCCTTCACCTCACACATAATTGTACAAGAGGAGAATGTCAAATAGTTTCCATACTTCCAGTTTAAAAGCACAGTGTAAATGCGTGTGTTAAAATGGTGCCTGCAATAGTTAAAATGATGAAAAAAAATATTCAGCAACTAATTTGTGTGTTTGCATGAATATTTTCTTCCCAAATCGGTAGAATTTTGAGTTGCTGGGGTGTCACAGAGGGAGAGCCTAAGACATTCATCTTGATCTTCCTATTCCCTCAGGTGCTATTTCCAAATAAATATATGCACTCCATAAAACCAATGTCATAAATATAGACAACTGACTCATAATGCTAGCAGGATTTCAATCTTCCCCCCCCCAAAGGATGTGCAAAACCATTCAGCTCCAGTCCAAGTGGAAAAAAATCTCTAAAACTTGTATTTTTAGTATATTATGTAAGAATTCTGAGAAATGGGACAAATTCATATCTACATAGAAAAACAACCCTAAGACACAGCACTGACTTTTATTACCAGTGGGTATTATGGTTATGGGCACATTCCTTAAAAAGCTCTTAAAACACTAGTTGCTATCTATCAACCAATCAAAAGTTGTTAGAAATATTTTGTAAGTAGAGTCCTGTACTTGATATCCTGAGATAAATAATAAAAAGTATAAGGCATATTTCTCAAGCACAATTATGTAATGCACTACAATCCCCAAATTGGCATAGAGTCTCTTATTTCGACTTATACACTGTATATAGCAAACTTCTGTAGACAATGCAGGGGAGCTGAGAGGGTGACAGCATGTTTGCATGGGAAGGAATAATATTCAAATATTCCAATATTTGGGTAAATTCATATAAAGGTTTATGTGTATTGATGAAGATTATTTGAGCTTGTCTTTGTTGGTTTATTTGTTTGCTTGTTTTTGAGGCTGGATCTCTAGTCTCTAGAGTCCAAAATGATCTGAAACTCTCACAAGCTTACTTTCTCAGACTTCAGTTGCTGGAATTATGAGTATGACAACACCTCAGCTCTATTTGTGTTTTCATGTGCATGCCTGTGGGTGTGCACTCTTATGAGCACATGCTTGCATGTACGTGTGAACTGGGAATATGTAAAAATCAGACAGCTTTGGGGATGGTATAGCACATGTTTGTCAGCCAGGAAACTCATAAAAAGCTCATTTTAGTGACAGTGTGTTTAAGGGAAATTTCATTATTGCAGCTGAATGAGCTCTAAGGGTGACAGTGGGTGCTGGGAAGCTCTGGCAAGCACCCAGCTTATATCTGCGGTTGTGAGTGCCATGGCCTTTGTATCAATGAATAAACACTGCAGTTATGACAGGCCATTTTATTTTCTCTTGACTTATTCATCATAGCCCTCTCCATTTTTCTTTTTCATTCTTCATTTCCGGGTTTCTCCTGGTTAGCATCAGCTGTCAACTTGACGTAGCCCAGTCTTGTCTGAGAGAACCTCAGTTGAAACGCTGTTTCGATCAGATTGGCTGTGGATTTGTTCATGAGGAATTGTGAGAGGGCTTAGCCTACTGTGGGAGGAACTATGCCTAGGCTCGCGGACTTGAGCTTCATAAAAAGCTATCAGAAAGACCGGTAATTCTTTCAGAGTTCTTGCCTCCACATTCCTGTTTTGGGTTTCCTCAATGATGGTCTGATCTGAAAATTGAAAAAATAAAAACAAAACTGCCGACCTTTCCTCTACACATTTCTCACAGTCACAGAAAGCAGACTAGGACAAAGGTGGAACAATCCTAACATTAACCTTTATGCTTATCATCACTTACACTCATTTTTAGTTTTAAAGACCAGTATTGTGTATCTGTGTGTTCCCCCACATCTCTCTCTCTC
>NC_034605.1:12958634-12978880 GCF_900095145.1 Mus pahari
TCTCTCTCTCTCTCTCTCTCTCTCTCTCTCTCTCTCTCTCTCTCTCTCTCTCTCTCTCTCTGTGATCTTCATTTTCACTTCGGATATAAGTGTAAGTGGATATAATTGCAAACACGTGTGTTGACTTTTTTTCTGTTTATGTACATTATCTCCTTTTTTCACCAACTTCCTCCCCCACCCCAGCATGTGCAGTTTTAGCAATCACACTCCTATTTATTTCAAATTTGCTGCATCATTCTCATTCCCAGGAAAGAGAACCTGGGGTCTATATTCCCGTTCCACGTGTGTTCCCTCTCTTGCTATTACCCTCACATTCAGCTTGGTGACACTGTCCTGGGAAAGGTTACCAGTCACCCACACAGACACTGAAATGCCTTTCTATTGGTCTTCTTATATCACTGCAATAGGCAGCTTGTGGGTGTGGGTGTTGAATCATTTCCTCCTCAGGGCTGTCTCCTCTCTCAATGTCTACAATACTGTTTCATACCCCCATACCTATATTGTTCACCCTCTGACCTTTCCTTTTATATCATGCATGCTAAATGCATAGAGAGATATAAAGGTACTAAATGACAGCTTTCTTATATTTGAAAATCAGATCAACGCGAATCGGTTTGTCAGCTAGATTGAAGGCAAAAGCACAGCCAGTTACTGATGAGACTTGAAAGAAACTCATGATAGATAAAGCCAGCTGCGGACTTCAGGGAAGAGCTGTCTCCAAGGTCAGGTAGCAGCTGTAAATGCCATAATGGCCCCCTCTTCGAGTGGCTATTGCTTTCTGTCTAATAACACCCTAGAACTGCTTTGCTATTTCCACCTAGAAATTGGATACCCTGTTGCTAAACTGCCCTTAACTCATAGCAGCACCTAATCCCTAATTAATCCTCACTTCCACTAATCCCTCCAAAGAGCAAGCAATTCAGGACTGATCCCTGCCTCCCCAAGGACTGCAGTTCATCTCTCTCTCTCTCTCTCTCTCTCTCTCTCTCTCTCTCTCCCCCCCCCGATTATTCCACCTTGTTGTTAAGACCCATCTTCTGCCCCCTCTGCAGTGCTTTGTGGCTGCACCAGATCAAAACATAGGACTACAGGCTAGTCATACACATATATGTACATAGACATGCATATACAGATATCTATGGTTTTCATCTTAAAACATGCTCACCATGTCTCTAAAACATATTCTTGACAAACAGGCATAATCAAAAACCGTTACTCTTTCTAAGCACATGTGAATTGTTCATTATATCTCAAGCCCTTTAAATTACATTTACTATATGTAAGCATATAATGTATATACATCTGTATATTAATGAGAGATGCATGCATACATGCATAAATATGTCCATGCATACATATAAAATATTCATTGAGATTATCATATTTTAAGCATTCATTTGATTTGATTTAAATGATCATATAATACAGTTCTACCTATATAGATAATAAATTTCTTTTTATTGTATAGTGTCTGAAGTATTTAGAATTATATCAGCTGAATGTGCATTAAAATTATTGACTTTCAATAAAAATGAATTTAATAGTTTCTTACTCTTAGTAATGCTCATTGGCTTCTTTCTGTAACTATTAAATCAAGTAAGTATATTGCATAGGTTTAAATACAACATTACTCTAAAAACTACACAATATAACAATACGTTAATCCTACTAGATGGATAAGAAAAATGTGCTCGTCTCACAGTGAAAAAAAAAATCTAAGAGACCACACGTTAGAGAGGCAGCATTGCATTAACTTGGAGACAAAGTTCACCTTCATACAGAGACACCCAGAATGAGGAATGACGGAGAGCATCTGGTGTTTCAAATCAAATCGCATTCCATTATCATCTTCTGATAGCTGGCATTCAAAGACTTAGAAAATTCTAGACTTTCCTGAAAGGTAAAATTATGTTATGTTGTTGATCATACATTCTGAATAAAAGAAAGTGGAGAGGTTGTTTTTACAGAGTCTCTTTAAGAACATGTTTGAGAAAGTCTATACAGACAGGATGCTGCCTCTGTTTATGATCCAATTATTAGGAAGCATAATAAAAGCATATGGGATGATATAAGATATTTGATATTCCTTCCAATTTAAAATTTTATTGTGGTGACTCCACATATTTTACTGCCTATAAACATTTCACTGCATATAGATATTTTTCTAATATACCCTCAATATGAATGTACAATATGAATGTACAACTTTAGATACTGGTTAAAAGTTACACCAAGAGGCCATTTTAATTTTCACCATAATTGTATTGCAAATCTATGTATGCTTTCAGTCTAATCACTATGCAAGGAGAGGTTAAGGCACATCTATTCAACTGTTATCTTGTTGAACCCAGCTATGACTTTGCGGGGAGCCTTGTCAGTTTTCATAATACAAATTAATTTTTAAGCACACAGTAATATTTAAGAAAGACAGAAAATTGGAACAGATTTCTAAAGCTTATCGTGTGAAAATCTCAATCATGTGTCTTGAGTCTTCATGAATTATATTCATTTACATTTTACTGAAGCTATCTCTCTAAGGCTTGAAAGTTAAAGCTGTAGGAAGTGAATTTCTCTACTTCCAAACAGCAGTTACATCTTCAAGTGCATCTCATACAACATTTCATTTAGGAAATATTTACAAATATTAATTCCTTCTAGATTTATATACATTTATGTGTGTGTATGGTATGAGTCTGTTTGTATAATGTTCATTGAAAAAAAATGCAACTAAGTACAAGAAGATGTTGGAAACTATTAAAGAATCTTTCAGGGGCTGTAGAGTAAAACTCTCTTTCCAGTGTTTGTTTTTTGAAATTCTCCACACCTGTTCATACACATTCACATACACACGGACACACACATAGAAATGACACACATGTAGTGCATGCATGCATGAACCTATATGTACACATGAACATGCACGGTGTATGCACACACACACACACACACACACACACCCTAACTCCATACACTGTCTTCACGGGCCCTGGTCATTTCCTTTCCACTCTCTCCACTTCCTTCTCATCTAAACACACCACATAGTAGCCTTCATGTCTGAATGTTTTGCTCATAGTTCACCTTCAGCTTTACACTTTTTCAATTACTCCAATATACAAGCGCTATCTTTAATGATTTTTTGACTCCTAAAGTTCCCATATTTATGTTGATGGATTGGTATGCGATTATCTTTGTGTAAGTCTTTCTTCCTTAAAACATCACCCTTCTAGATGGCATGACTACATAGGAACAATGCCAATGGGAAGTCTGTGTTGAATGTTGGTTCTGAGCCATTAAGGAATGTATCATACTGGTAAATGCAAATTCAGAAGAGCCTATTCCCCAGGTTGCAGAAAAATATTCTCTTGTATTTTTTTATCTATTCAATATTTTAAATAGAAGAAGTATGGCTGCATTTAGAAGAGTAAACATACTTTATACAGCCTATTAATTTATCATAACATCATTTTTAAATGCCCTAAAAAACAGAAAATATGAAATTTGACCAAATGACTAGATAACCCATGTCCCGGAATCTAGACTTCAGAACGGCTTCCTGCATGCAGTTATTTTAGGTAAAATCATCTATGACCTCCATTAAACAGGCAACATCTAAAGAACAAATTACAATATTGTGTAAATATATCAGTATGGATGACACTTAAAGATTTGTTTCATTTTTAACTATGTCTGTCTGTCTCTCTGAAGGAATATATGCATGAGAGCAGGTGCCCATGATGACCAGAATAGGAAGCCAGACCATGCAGAACTGGGGTTACAGATATGTGTGAGCCTCTGCCTAGCCTGGACACTGAGAACCCAACTTGTCTCCTCTGAAAGGGCAATTCATGCCACAAACTGCTGAGCCATTTCTCCAGCCCCACCAATACTATCTAATCTTAATGAAAACCTACAAAATAGAACAAATACCAATCATCTTATATATAGTTGAGACAATTAGTCAAAGAAAGGAAAATTACATTTAATCTCTCTCTGTACATTGGTTATGGCAACATAAATGTTAGAATACTATGAGATCACTTTGTATCTCCTTATCATGACTGTTGCTATATCTGTTTGCAAAGCCCTGGTTTATACTTGTGGTTCCAGGAAAATGATTAATAGAGTCCTTTTCCTACTGTTAAAACTATTCAGTCTTGCATGAAAAAAAAATTGACCATATGAATCATGAGACATCCACCAGGAAGTAAAAGTTATGCTTAGAGGGAGATTTGCTGGCCCCAGCAAGACTTCAAGGCATTTATCTTGATTGATGCTCATGGGCTTGCCTTGTACCCAGCAGGTTATTTTCAACTTCAGTGAGTGCCATTGGGCTTATTTGAGTCTATGTGTCAGAGGATCCAATTATATCTAGTTCCTACTAAGTAGCTCTTGAAACACATATCCACTCATCTTCTGCCAGAGTTTGCTAAAAGTCCTGTTTTATGACTTTTCCTAGTGATAGTGGTTCTTTTCACCTCAATTAGAAAAAGTAACCACAGACCAAAGGAATTATTCCATTCAACTATAGCTTGATACACCAATGAGTTAAGAGGGTTTATTTACAAGGCCTGGGTGGGTACTCACTAGCATCCACAAGGATGACTTGACCAGTTGTATCATTGAAAAGTTCATTAAAGCACAGAAACTGGCTTATGAAAACCACATCACTAGTTTATCCTGCACAACTTGCAGGCATCTTCACTGAAGAGACTTCTCTATCCCAGCAACTGTTTACAAGTCCTAAAATCTTGAGGAAGTCCTAAAATTATGAGCATGCTGAGTTTTAAAATTTCCTTGTAAGTTTCATAAGCGTTCCTGCAATACGGAAGGTTGAAACCCGAAGAAACAAGTAAAGGACACTAGATCATTACAACCTATTCAAGATTTCTTAGCACTCAATCATATGACCAAAAGGCAAACCACTTTGTATCCCAACCCTATCCTGTTGCAGCTAATTCTCTTGATTTCTCGTTATACTGAAAACTTTCAACCACTTTTATGGTGTATCAGGCACTGTATGAAACAAGGCTAAAATCCACCAGTTCCAAATGCAAGTGCTGTGTATGCACTTGCTCACTGCTAGCAGCAACTATCTTTCCTCTTCCAGAGAAATGGATATCCTACAGGAGTTTGACCATGCTTGACACTTAATATTTCTTTGTACATTTATAACTTTGACTATGTGTGTGTGTGTGTGTGTGTGTGTGTGTGTGTGTGTGTGTGTATGATAATTTGTAGTTCTTGGTCTACCATGTCAAATCTTCATATTGCATATACTGAATTAGCCTTGTCATCTCTAAATACAGCTAGAACATGAAAATCCTACATTGTAAGAGGTAACAGGAGAATTAGGATACCTAGAGCTTGGTGCATAAAAATGGGCACACTTCTATCCTCACACCTCAGGCTTGTTTTTTTGCCCTGCTTGTGTATTTCTTTTGTATTTTTTTTCAAAAATTATGTGTATATGTGTGAGTCTGTGCAAGTGAGTGCAGAAGGCTATAAGGGACTTTAAAACACCTTTAGGGTTGGAGTTATCTTAAACCAACTGCCTGACACGAGTGGTGGCAACTGACCAAGGGTCCTCTGCAAGAGCACTGTGTGTTCTTCATCTCTGACCATCTGTCCAGACTCCTTGTTCGTGCATTTCAAGAAGGAAGCCACTATGTCAGCTAATATCTCATTCCTCTCATGAATTACAAGTGTGCCTTTCTTAATAAGCAGCTGTATCCCCTTTGAGAAGAATAGAATCATAATTTCCACAGACAGACTCATAGCGTAGAAGGTAGCTACCACAGATGAGGAAGCTTCCCTGCCCAGCAGCCCCATAGAGAAGTACTGAAACCTGAGTAACTGCCTTCACTCATCTTTGTTGAAATTGAAGACATCACATATTTTATGTTCCTCTTCTTGCCTACTAGTCTATCGCTATTGTGTCAATTTCCTATACTTTTAAAATATTTTTTGTTAGCTGATAACTCATTATTGGTCTTACTTACACTTGTATTTTTCATTTATTCTTTGTATTATAATTTACTCCTCAGAATAGCCATAAATACTGTCCTCTTTGAAGACAAAAGAAAACAGCTTGGTCATGATGTCCCTAGCTAGGCTACTATTCCTTAGTGCTATGGCTGCCCCATTTCTCCCCCAAACTCTATCTACCTCTTATAGTATATGTATAAATAGTTTATTAAATGATGAGCTTCTTAAAAACTAAGTAGCATGCCATCTCTCAAGATTCTGTGAAACCTTGCCTAGACCATTGTCAGTGATGTAGTGATCCAGATGTTCTACACCAGGCTGATCAGAGAAGAGTTTGCTTTTCTCTTAAGCATCAGTTCCTGGCAGCATCAAGATAGATGTGCCCTGATTAACCACTTATGAAGTGTCAGGAAAATCACCAAATGTATTTCTTTCACAGATTGCTCTATTTGGAAACTCTCAACTTCCCATTACCATGGAAACCACCAAGATTCAGCTGTGAACTATAGTTGATGATTTTTTTATTTGTCTTGTTGTATATAATTAATTTTTGTTATACCATATGTTCTTCATATACCATGATACACTGCTATAATGTGTACAAAATTACTTAATTTCTGGCTTTTAAAGGTAGAAGCTATAGAAAGGTCATGGTGGAAAATCTGAATTCTTTTTTTTAATTAGATATTTTCTTTATTTACATTTCAAATGTTATCCCCTTTCCTGGTTTCCCCTCAAAAAAAAAAAAAAACCTATCCCCTACACCTACCCCCTGCTCATCAACCCACCCACTCCCTCTTCCTGGCCTTGGCATTCCCTATACTGGGGCATAGAGCCTTCATAGGACCAAGGGCCTCTCCTCCCATTGATGACCTATAAGGCCATCCTTTGCTGCATGAGCAGCTGGAGTCATGAGTCCCTCCATGTGTACTCTTAGGGTGGTAGTTTAGTCCCTGGGAGCTCTGGGGGTACTGGTGGTTTCATATTGTTGGTCCTCTGATTGGGCTGCAAACCCCTTCAGCTCCTTGGGTCCTTTCTCTAGCTCATCCACTGGAGACCCTGTGATCAATCCTATGGTTGGCTGAGAGTATCCACCTGTGAATATGTCAGGCACTGGTAGATCCTCTCAGGAGAAAGCTTTATCAGGCTTCTGTCAGCAAGCACTTGTTGGCATCCACAATAGTGTCTGGATTTGGTTACTGTATATGAGATGGATTCCCAAGTAGGGCAATCTCTGGATAGCCTTTCCTTCAGTCTCTGTTCCACATTTTGTCTCTGTAACTCCTTCCATGGGTATTTTGTTCCCCCTTCTAAGAAGAACCTTAAGTATCCACATTTTGCTCTTCCTTCTTCTTAAGTTTCATGTGGTCTGTGAATTATATCTTGGGTATTCTGAGGTTCTGGGCTAATATCCATTTATCAGTGAGTGCATACCATCTGTCTTCTTCTGTGACTGGGTTACCTCACTTAGGATGATATTTTCTAGTTCCATCTATTTGCCTAAGAATTTCATAAATTCGTTGTTTTTAATAATTGAGTAGTACTCCATCTGGAATTTTAAAAAAAAAATAGGATAGTGAAACATTTTCTCAACAATAAAAGAACTTTTGGTGAAATCACCATCCCTGATATCAAGCTGGACTACAGAGCAATTGTGATAAAATCTTCATGGTATTGATACAGTGACAGGCAGGTAGATCATGAAGAGATAAAAATGAACCCACACACCTATGATCACTTGATTTTTGACAAAGGAGATCAAACCATCCAGTGGAAAAAAGATAGCATTTCAACAAATGGGTGCTGGTTCAATTGGTGGTTATCATGTAGAAGAATGCAAATCTGTCCATTCTTATCTCCTTGTACAAAGCTCAAGTCCAAGTGGTTCAAGGACTTTGTCTCCACATAAAACCAGTTACACTGAATCTAATAGAAAAGAAAGTGGGGAAGAGCCTCAAGCACATGGGCACAGGGGGAAATTTCCTGAATAGAACACCAATAGCTTATGTTCTAAGATCAAAAATCGACAAAATGGACCTCATAAAATTGCAAAACTCCTGTAAGGCAAAGGATGTTGTCATTAGGACAAAACAGCAACCAACAGACTGGGAAAAGATCTTAACCAATCCCACATCCTATAGAGGGCTAATATCCAATATAAACAAAGAACTCAAGAAGTTAGACTCCAGAGAACTGAATAACCCTATTAAAAATGGGGTACAGAGCTAAACAAATAATTTTCAATTGAGGAATATCGAATGGCTGAGATGCACCTAAAGAAATGTTCAATATCCTTAGTCATCAGGGAAATGCAAATCAAAACAACCCTGATATTTCACCAGTCAGAACAGATTAAGATCAAAAACACAGGTGACAGCAGATGCTGGTGAGGATGTGGAGAAAGCGGAACACTCCTCCATTGCTGGTGGGATTGCAAGCTGGTACAACCATTCTGGAAGTCATTTTGGCACTTCCTCAGAAAATTGGACATAGTACAACCTTAGGACCCAGGTATACCACTCCTGGGCATATACCCAGAATATGCTTCAACATGTAATAAGGACATGCTCTACTATGTTCATAGCAGCTTTATTTATAATAACCAGAAGCTAGAAAGAACCCACACGTCCCTCAACAGAAGAATGGATATAGAAAATGTGGTACATTTACACAATGGAGTACTACTCGGTTATTAAAAACAATGCCTTCATGAAATTCTTAGGCAAATGGATTGAACTAGAAATTATCATCCTGAATGAGGTAACCCAATCTCAAAAGAACACACATGATATGCACTCACTCATAAGTGGATATTAGCCCAAAAGCTCAAAATACCCAAGATAAAATTCAGACCACATGAAGTTCATGAAGAAGGAAGACCAAAGTGTAGATGCTCCACTCCTTCTTAGAAGGGGTAACAAAATATTCACAAGAGAATATACAGAGACAAAGTGTGGAGCCCAGACTGAAGGAAAAGCCTTCCAGAGACTACCCTACCTGGTAATTCATCCCATATACTGTCACCAAACTCAGACACTATTATGAATGCTAAGAAGTGCATGCTGACAGGAGCCTGATATAGCTGTCTCCTGAGAGGCTCTGGTGGAGCCTGACAAATACAGAGGTGGATGCTCACAGCCAACCATTGGCCTGAGCATAGGGTCCCCAATGGAGAAGTTAGAGAGAGGACTGAAGGAGCTGAAAGGGTTTACAGCCCCATAGGAAGAACAGCAAAATCAACCAACAAGAGCTCCCAGGTTCTAAACCACCAACCAAGGAGTACATATGGAGGGACCCAAGGCCCCAGCTGTACATGTAGCAGAGGATGGCTTTGTCAGGCATCAATGGAAGAAGAGGCCCTTGGTTGTGTGAAGGCTTGATGACCCAGTGTAGGGAAATGTGAGGGCGGGAGTCAGGAATGGGTAGGTGGGTTGGGACACACCCTCATAGAAGCAGGAAGGGGGATATGATAGGGAGTTTAGGGAGGATCAGGAAAGGGGATAACATTTGAAAACATTCAGTGAAAATTACTAAGCATAAAAAGGAAACAGTTGTAAGTTTATGATTTAAAATAAAGTAATGCTAAAGGAAAAAACAAATAACTTATCTCCTAATCTCTGAGTTATAAATAATAGGTTGAGGTTTAAACTCCAGTCTTTTAAAGTTCTATTATTATTATTATCATTATTATTATTATTATTTTCTTTATTTACATTTTACATTTCAAATGCTATCCCGAAAGTTCCCTATACCCCCCCCCCCGCCACTGCTCCCCTACCCACCCACTCCCACTTCTTGGCCCTGGCCTTCCCTTGTGCTGGGTCATATAAAGTTTGCAAGACCAAGGGGCCTCTCTTCGCAATGATGGTCGATTAGGCCATCTTCTGCTACATATGCAGCTAGAGACTCGAGCTCAGGGGGTACTGATTAGTTCATATTGTTTATCCTCCTATGTAGTTACAGATACCTTTAGCTCCTTGGGTACTTTCTCTAGCTCCTCCATTGGGGGCCCTGTATTCCATCCAAGAGCTGACTGTGAGCATCCACTTCTGTGTTTGCCAGGTACTGGCATAGCCTCACAAGAGGCCGCTATATCAGGGTCTCTTCAGCTGAATCTTTCTGGCATGTGCAATAGTGTCTGGGTTGGTGGCCAATGATGGGATGGATCGCCGGCTGGGGTAGTCTCTGGATAGTCGATCCTTTCATCTTAGCTCCAAAGTTTGTCTCTGTTACTCCTTTTATGGGTATTTTGTTCCTTACTCTAAGGAGGAATGAAGTATCCACACGATGGTCTTCCTTCTTGGTTTTCTTGTGTTTTGCATAATGTTTCTTGGGTATTCTAAGTTTCTAGGCTAATATCCGCTTATCAGTGAGTGCATATCTAGTGACTTCTTTTGTGATTGGGTTACCTCACTAAGGATGATATCCTCCAGATACATCCATTTGCCNAAGAATTTCATAAATTCATTGTTTTTAATAGCTGAGTANTACTCCATTGTGTAAATGTACCGCAGTTTCTGTATCCATTCCTCTATTGAGGGACATCTGGGTTCTTTCCAGCTTCTGGCTATTATAAACAAGGCTGCTATGAACATAGTGGAGCANGTGTCCTTATTACCAGTTGGAACATCTTCTGGGTATATACCCAGAAGAGGTATTGTTGGGTCCTCCGGTAGTACTATGTCCAATTTTCTGAGGAACCGCCAGACTGATTTCCAGAGTGGTTGNACAAGCTTGCAATCCCACCAGCAATGGAGGAGTAAAGTTCTGGTCCTAATATTTTTCTATGATGTCTTTTCCCTTCTGAGAAGGAGCCATGAAGGACTCTTTAGTTCTACTTGCAATTCTTAACATTACAGTGCCATAATTTTCTGATAACAGCTACAAAAATCAGCAGATTATGTTCTGACAAGAAGAAAAATGAAATTGAAATCTTAGTTTCTTCTTAGTCATTGCTTATAGTTTTTTGTTTGTTTGTTTTTCTCCAAACAGGCTGTTTCTTCCAAAAATGCCCTAAGGGCAAGTGATTTTAATCCACAGGAAAACGTTTCTTAACTTGACACACTGCTGAGCTTAATCCAGGGTTCACATTGTAGATGTAGAAAACTGATGCCCAAAATAGTCCTCTGACACTGACACATGCTCCATGTAATCCATACATACACACATCATACACAGACAATAATAATGACAAAAATAGTGACACACACACAAACACACACATACATATGACATTAAACTGTCAGCAACTATGAAGTATGTCATAATGCAGTTTGTCGCAAGGGACCAACTTGGTAGTCCATTAAAAACAACTTTTCCCATCTCTATGTGTCAATAACTTTGCTTTTATTATGGCTTCTTTTCTGTGATCAAATGGTTTATTGTAATGTTTTAGATTTTTTTCCTAGTCCTGTGCTGATTAATATATACTGCTCAACAATAATTCTGTCACAAAAGTGTTCTGCAGTTCAGTGCTACAGGAATAACACTTACTAATTGGATGACCTAATGACTGCAAAATGCCCCAGAAATAAACCAACTAGAAAAATGTAAGCTTTCACTAGACTTAAAAGATAATAAACATATGTTTCCCTCTTTTGCTTTGGATTGTTGACCTCTCCTTCTTCCAGTCTATATTGTTGTAAATGTGGCTCAGTGTTGGCTGCGATCTCTTAGTCCTCTGAGATTTACATAAAACTGAACTAAGGCTTATAACCAAGGTGTCTGGAATAGCGACATCCAGACTGTAAGACCGAAACTCGTTTAACTTTTATTCCTGCAGAACGTCTCAGTCTGCAAGGCAAGGCCCATTTTCTTAGAAATAATGCTATGGAAAACATTGAAAACTTTTTAAATTACACTTTTCTTTTAATACATTCTGTATGTTAGTGCCATGGTGCACATGTGGAGATCTGAAGACAACTTGTGGAAGTCAGTTCTTTCCATCCAACCTATGGGTGACTGGAGCTTTATCCACCGAGCCATCCCAAGACCTGTGGTCTATTTTATAAAGTTGCATTTGTCTATTTATTGTATATGATGCAAACATTCCCTATAGTTCTCGAACCAACAGCAAGCAAGCAGGATATTTCAAACTTTGCTAAAGTTTTGGGAGCTGGACTGAAGGGTATAATCATATAGCATATAATTTAAGTTTCATCGGTAATAATGAAACCCCTGAACCTTTCCCACTCCTTGTTTTATACCTTGGTGCCAAGACATAGGAGAGTGACTCATCCTTGCCTTCAGGGCCAACTCATCTCTACGGTGATTTGAGAGGCAGCAGCCCTGTTGTTTGTGGGTTGTAGTTTATTTTGTTTTCATTTGGCTCTGTTTACTTTTCAGTTGATGTTGTTTGTACTCTGCTGGTTAAACACTCACCTAAATTAGTGTTAACAGTATCTTCCTTTAAAAAAAAAAAAACAAAATGGAAAAAAAATAGAACAATAGGCAACTTACAACTGTGGTGCCTAAGGCACCAGAATAGTCATAATCATGTGGATTGTGAATGGAACTTTCTCTCTCACCTCGGTCGCTGCCACATTATTTATTTTTATTTTTGACAAGCACACAAATTTATATTTTAACAGTTAGAGTCCATCATTTCTGAATAATAAAATGCAAAGGAAATTATGGATTGCATAGCATAACTAGTATTTTGAAAAGAACCCTACACAGTTGATTAAATTTAATAGCTAGCCTTGACTGTGGACTTGTTCTGCACACTGTTGTGCTCAATGACCACCCAAATGAAGAGTGATGGTTCTGTGTTCATGTGGCAACATCATGGTAGGCAAATACTGTCACATGGACTCAACAGACTTTTGAAAGCAGGCATAAGAAAGCAAGCACACTGAAAACATAGAAAGGCCCAGGGATGTTCTGGTGGAGGCTCTTCACTTGGGAAAGCTGGGCTGGCTCCCTAAAAGTCCAGCATCTATGTGAGAGTAATCATAAAATATTTGTGTTTCTCTGGGTAACCTTAAATTGGAGAAAATGAAGGAAAAATTAGAAAGGCTGTCAAGTATTAGTCAAGTCCTGGGTGTGTGGAGCTAATTAATGCATGGGTTGTGGTGTGTGAGCCTTTGAAGCTCTCTGCTAGAGGCTATGATCTGAATCCCATTGCCCTGAGTGGTTTTAGCCACTGTTGGATATAATTTCAGCTTCTCCCCAGAGATGACAGTTCTACTGTTAATAGCATTCTAAAGATGAAACTTAGGCAGCAAGAGATTGGGTAGCTGCTTAGAGGCACTTCAGGTAAAAACCTGTGTACACCAAGAACTTCTGAACAAGCTGGAGGTTGATATCAGGATATGTTAGGACCATGGTGAACCCAGCAAACACAGGTATCTGTGCTAACCAACACCCATCAGGGACAGCAATCAGCTGAAGTAGACTGTCCAGACTGTGGGATAGGTAAATGTTCTCTAGTCTCCTTGCTGTGGAGTTTAAGATAAAAGGATAGTGTTTTTCATCTGGAAGACAGAGAAAAGAGAAATCTTTGATGCATGAAATCTTTTGCAGGAAGGACTGAGTTCTGGGGACCTGAACATGACAAAGTTGCTCTCCTGGATTTGATTAGGCACAGAGAAAGGCTGAGACCTTCACCTTCTTCTAGAAAGAGACCATGATCCCAATCTTTTTATGACCCAGTTCTAGCCAGATACCTCTGAGCCTCTTCACCATCTGTGTTCTACCTCTAACTTAAAAGAATTTAAGACTCATCCTAATGTGTTCAGATTGTTTCATTTTGTGCTAATATGTGGAATACCATGATAAACCTCTCACCAGTAAGTTTATGACTTAAATAAAACAGAAATAATCAGTACCGATTAAATGACACAAATAACCAAATAACCCAGAAGGGAATATATATATACCCTCATTTTAGCTGCAAAGTAATCATGAAAGACGTAATTTTTATTCTCTTAAACTAAGAAACAGGAGCAGAAGCAACTTAGTCAGTTCCCTTTCTAGGCTGTGCCCCACAGTTACTCATAGACTCACTGGCAGACAGGTTTAATCTTTTGGCATTGCAATATGACCTCGTCAACCACAAAGTTCATGCTTCAGAGCTGTACGCTTCTTAGCAAATATTAATGATCTCATAATGCTTAATTAAGTTCATAGTTATCCTGAAGCATATATGTCTTCCAGGCAACAGGTCAGACACTTCTATAAGTGTCTCCCTGATGAACTTCAAGGCTAGTATTTAACTAATAGATACAGAAGATGCAAGTCACCTTTTTTGTTTGGTGGATTGAAAATAGTTTTTTTTCCATAAAACATATTCTGATTACAATTTCCCATGCCTCGATTCTTCTAAAATCTTCCTTGACTGTCCACCCACCAGAATCCCACACCCCTTCTTTCTCTCTCAGTATAATATACTTGGAATCTCAGAAAATAATAAAATAATATAAGATAAAATTTAAAATAAACAAAAACCAGAATAGGATAAAACAAACAAAATACCAGGAGAATAAGAGCCAAAGAAAAAGCACAAGAAACACATATAGATACAGAGGCACACATATACATGTACCCAGAAATCCCATAAAATTATAACATGGGAAACTATTAGATAGATAGATAGATAGATAGATAGATAGATAGATAGATAGATAGATAGATAGAATGGTATGTAAATGGATATACAGGTGACAGACATAAATACATGAAAAAACTGCAATGAAAATATGAAAAAAAGTAAAGAAAAATAATACAGACAAAGCATTATGAGGCAAAGAACTTGCGATATGCTATTGAGGTCAATTGTATTGACCATCTACTGCTGGGTATGGGATCTGTATGTAAGTGAGGTTTTTATATCCAGTGAGACTCCACGGGAGTGGGGGTGGGGGGACTGGGTCCTTATGAACCACTACCAATTACATAAAGCTTCTAGATTAGGGATGGAGATTTGTGACCACTTCCTCTTTCTGCACCAGGATCCTATCATGCTTATCCCTGACATATCTGGTCTTGGGTTCTTAGACATCGAAGCAGTGTTAGGTATAGGTTCGTGTCATGATTAAATCTAATCAGCTATTGGTTAGTTACTACCACAAGCCTTATGCCATTACTGCACCAGAATATCTTGCAGGCAGGCCATTGTTGTAGATCCAAGGTCTGTAGTGTTTACATTTGTCCGTGATATGTTCTTTCTAAAATAAGAAAGAAATTGTATTAGGTATTCAATATTTGATCTCACAACAAAATTGGAGAAAGTAGGGAGAAAGTTCAGTGTTTAAAGTGCTTGTTGTATAAGTATGAAGATTTGAGTTTTTCTCCCCAGAACACAGTAGAGATCATATTTGTAACTGCAGTTCTCCTACAGAGAGATTGGAATCAGAGACAGGGGAATAAAACTCTAGAAACTTGTAAGGGAATGAGCCAGGTACACACGGTGGGAAAACATAGATGGTCTCAAACAAGGTAGAAAGACTACCAGTGTTGAGCTCTATACACAATATGCTCCACTCAGCAACCCACCCATGCATATTCACACACACACACACACACACACACACACACACACATACATGTATACACATATGTACATATCTTACACAACCTACAGAAATAAAAAAAATAAAAAAACTAAGTATTTAAATTACAGGATTACAAATCCTGTAATTACAAATGTAAATATCCTGAGAATATTAATCTAAGATATGTTACAGGGCTCAGCACATTAAGGGGTAAATGTGCTTTGACACAATGATTTCGAGTATTTGGATCTGCATGCATGCCTGTGCACATTTTCATGTATATACAGGATCACACACATGAGCATAAGCTTGTGGAGGCCAGAGGACAATCCTGCTGTTGTTCCTTGGACACTATGAACCTCTTTTATTTTGAAACAGGGTCTCTTGTTAATCTGGAACTTGCTAAGTCGGCAACGCTGGAATGCCAGTGAGCCCCAAAGATCTATCTGTCATCACTCTCCCAACGCTGGGATTAAAGCATGAGCCACCACACCACAATTTTTATATGCATTCGGATATTGAACTTAGGTCCTCATACATACAAGGCAAGGTCTTTACGAAGCAAACCCTCTCCTCAGCAGTGCTTTCAGAATTTTTAAGCTAGGATGAACTGATGGAGGCATAATTTCACTGTAAGTTAAGGGGCATCTGTGAATTTGCTGCCTACCTGTCAAATACATGAGAGTTCTTTCCTTGGAATGCCACCATCAAAAAGAAGAGGCCTCTCACTCCTAGATACTGTTTAGCATTCATTACCTCTCTTGTATATGTATCAAATGAGCAAACCCAGAGGTTTCATTGGCACTGACTCCCTTCCCATTTTTCCCTCATTTATCTATCCAATTCTAATTAGTTCTAGCTCATCTCTCTTTCTCCTTCCCTTTCTTTCTCCCTTCTCTCTTTCTCCCTGCCCCCACCTTCATCATTATCTCTGTGCATCGTTCTTAGCACTAGCTCTGCTTCCTCCTGGAAGTTCTCCCCTTTTGGTGCGTGCTCATTTTTTGCAAGTCAGGTTGAAAGAAAGGTTATGTTTTGACAGCTCTTTTTGACTCCCCAGGCTAAAGACAGCAAAGAGCCCCTCTTTTCACCCAGCAATATGTAATTGCAGTCATTATCTGGTTGCTCCCTTACTTGTGGTTTCTTTTGTTCATTTGTTTTCTGATCATGCTAGATCAGAAGTCCTGCAAGAGCAGGGGCTTAGGTCAGTAACAAACCAAATGTGATCATAATAAAGTTTAGTTTGAAGCCCAATCCACAATGAGGAACTCATACCGGGTAGCCTAACCTGGCCAAGAACTTGGGACGAGGGAGGTCATAAGTCATATGTGAGAATTACGACTATTGGTTTTCTACGTCAACATTACTATGTTGATCTAAACTGTCTTCTCATTACCTGTCCTATCCATAGATAAGTCTAGCTCTCTTCACCAGAGTGGCTTCTTTATGCAGTGGATACAGAGTCTTACAGCTGGTCTAAGCACAGAAAATAAGTGACTGGTGCAGAGTGCCCCAGTCCTAAATGGGACATCTAAATTCCAGTTCTTGAAGCTCTTGAGAGAGTATGACCTTACCTGAAACCAATGGACATGCAAGATCTAGACAGATAGAAAATAGGTAATTTTGGTAAAGACACTGTATCGGTGACATTTATCATCACAGCCACCCTTTCTGAGCACCTGCCATGCAGTAGACACTGTGTTTTCATGTCACCTCATTCAGTTCTCACTGTCACTTCTCCACCCAGCTTGAATATTCTTAGAGCTAGAGATTGGGGAGATCTGCTGAGCTGGCAAAAGATTTACTTGATTAATATTAACATTTTTAAAACACATTTTAATGAATGATGAAGGAGGAGTCAGTACATTTAAGGAGCCTTTTAAAAGACCTACGAATCATCTAACTACATCCCACATGTACATTCCACAGCTATCCTTTACTGCACATATAAGCAACTGATCTTCAGTTTCAACCCAGAAGCTCAAAGCAAAATTCCCTAAGGTACCTGCCACAAGAATCAGGAATCACAAGTTACATGCACATACCCTGAACCACTCATTGCTGGGTCTTTCACAGCTATATGAATGGCATTTTTCCATTGTTATTAAATGGACAAATATCAGTTCTCTCTGTGACTACTTATATGCTTGCCCAGACTACTTCCTAAAGTCCCATCTTTATATTATTGTTATTATTACTCCCATTTATTTTACAAAGAACTGTGGATTTCTCTCTTTCTGGTTTTCCCTGATAAGCATGCTGCTAGGTGAAATACAATGAGGCTCTTGGTGCAAATTACTGAACAGATGATGTAGCCTGACATTAGGGTCACGGGTGTTATTTGCAGTGGAAAGGTAGTTAAATTGAGACAAAAGATTGTTCAAATTAGAGAACATGCAAGTTATTGGATGGGCACAAAGGGTAAAATTATAAATGTGTTAATATGTCTTGCTACCATAATATGACTGTTGTGAATAAAATATTGAAAATCTATAATTATATTGAATATTGTAGACCCAGTAATTTTCAACTGTGTATCTGCTACTTGACTGCATTTTGAATTTTCATCCTGAAAAATCACAACAGAGAAAGGAAAAAATACTAGTCTGGCTAATTTTGTCATTGTTGCTTTTAGTCAACAAAACACCTTGATAACATTTAGGATCTCTTAAGAAAAAGAAAACTTTGCAGTCCGTTTTTTATGAAAATCACTCTGAGTCACCATAGTTCTTTCTGTTCACTTTTTCCCATCTGATTTTTGACTATAGAATGCATGCATAGCAGGTTAAGTGGTAGGAATAGGTGGTGGTTTATTGAGCACTCATAATAATATGCTTGTACTACAAAAAACTCTACACTGTGTCTATTAGATCTTATGAAATTCACTGGTTTTAAACACAAAACTCATGAAAAAGAGAGTGAATAATGAATGCAGATAGTTGTACTTATTGCTCTGAACATGAATTGTGGAAGTTTTTCATATATTAACAAGTATTTTAGGAACTAAACTCATATTCATATGCTTGTTCTACAAAAATCTCTACAATGTGTCTAATAGATGTTTAAGAAATTNACTTGTTTTACACACAAAACTCATGAAAAACAGAGTGAATCATGATGCAAATAGTTGTCCTTATTCCGTGAACAAGAATTATGCAAGATTTTCATAGAACAACCAGTATTTCAGTAACTAAACTCATATTAATATGCTTGATCTACAAAAATCTCTATAATGTGTCTAATAGATCTTTAAGAAATTACTGTATGATGATTACTGAGCTCCTGCATACAGTAAGCACCGTGTGCTTGCACGTGAGCTCCTTCAGGGCTCACATTCACTTCTCCACCCTGCTCTGATTTGAAGACACTCTCAGTGATCTCTAAATGAATAACTTGCCAGATAGCACTTGCCAGAGCAAGAACTGTAACCAAAGTCTAGTTGGAAAGGCTCCTTAGGTCAAATGACCCTTGGAGAAACTCACATACCTGTAGCCTAAGAAAACAACATGAGGTCAAATAAGTGTGCTCAGGGAAGGATATACGGACAAACTCTAAATGCTTCAAGGGTTATCATCTTCTCTCTCTCTCTCTCTCTCTCTCTCTCTCTCTCTCTCTCTCTCTCTCTCTCTTTATGTCCATGGGGAGGGAAAGGAGGGGGAGGGGAGTACATATGCTCCTGTGTACAGAGGCCAGAAGCCATCCTTATGTATCTTCCCTAATATCTATCTATCTATCTATCTATCTATCTATCTATCTATCTATCTATCTATCTACCTATCTCCCCCTCCCCCTCTCTCTATCTCTCTGTTTATTTATGTCTATGGGGAGGAGGAAGGGAGGGGAGGGAAGGAGAGGGGAGGAGAGGGAGGGAAGTCCATATGCTCAGGTTTACAGAGGTCAGAAGCCATCCTTGTGTGTCTTTATCAATCTGTCTATCACTCTCTGCTATATTTCATGAAACAAGATCTCCTCCTCCTTCCCTCCCTCCCTCTCTTATTCACTGATTCACCAAGGATACTTGTTACCTCTGCCCCTACTTCCCAGCTTTGGGATGACAAGCATACCCCATGCCTGGCTCCCATATTGGCTCTGTGGACTGAACCCAGACCCTCATGCTTGTATTCCAAGAAGTTACCTACTGAGCTTGATCAAGCTGGAATGTAAAGGCCTTTTACAGAAAATTGTGGTTCCAGGTTCTGCTTCTCTACCCAGGGTGTCCAGTACACTGGCTCGGAGAGGTCATGAAAATGACTGGAATGAGTGAAGTATGAAGTCTGTAATTCACCTCTTCCCTCCAGAGCATCAGATGCTGCTGCCCTCTAGACCATGAAGGGGTACAGCAGAGTCCTGGTCTAGTTGGCAGCAAATTATAAGGTGAGAAGGTCTTCCCCAATGATCTTTAATGAAGCAGTTTTCTGAGATGAGCTTAGCTGTTCGTAATTCTTTATTGGGATGGGTTTGTATGGAAACACTTTACTCAGGGTTAACCTAGGGTTATATAGTTTTGGGGAGGGGCATGAGAATATCCAGGGAGGGAAAGGTCAATGACTGAAAGATAAGATACTGAGATGCCTCATTAACATGGAGAGGCAGTTCAGCTGCTGTGCTAAGTGTATTAACTACTTGTGACCACCTGATTGGGGAGTCTCCGGGCTATGTGCTCCATGGCAGGTACAGAAACAGGGAGAGAGGTGGCACCACTCCTGCCATATCAAGTTTTAAGATTTGGGGGGTTTGATCATTGTACTGGATAGCTTTGTGTCAACTTGA
>NC_034605.1:12979170-12995179 GCF_900095145.1 Mus pahari
TTGTGCAGGAATAGAAACCCTGACTAAGACAATCATGCTCCACCTTACTAGTTCTATACTAGTTCCTCTGGTGATATGGTCCACATGTCCCACAGGATATGATATTAATCTTCACAATAATTCAGTTAAAATATGGCTTGTAGAGTATTAGCCAATCACGTTATCACTTCTCCGAATGACAGCTTCTAATGTGTTTTGACAGCACTTTTCCTAAGGAATTATTCCTTACAAAAAATAACCACCTCTTCGTAAGTACAGGTAAAAAAGCCCAACCACCCTCCTCTGTTTAGTGTTACACTCTGAGCTTCTGCTCTGAGAACCACGGCATCACTCAACCTCTCCTACACACCTCCCATGTTTTTAACCTTGTATAGGTCATCCACGTTAACATCCTTGAGATCAGGGTCATGCACCACCATCCCTGTCAGAGCCTTTCCTATGAGTGTGAGGTTGGACCATCATCCCTGGAGATAAACCATTATGCCTGGCTCAATTTCTTTGACTTCATGGATCTCAAAGACTTTGTACACAACTTGGACTGTAGTGAAGCAGATTAAGGATTCATTTATCTTTCTTTCTTTCTTTCTTTCTTTCTTTCTTTCTTTCTTTCTTTCTTTCTTTCTTTCTTTCTTTCTTTTTTTTTGGGGGGGGGTTGGTTTTTAGAGACAGGGTTTCTCTGTATAGCCCTGGCTGTCCTGGAACTCACTTTGTAGACCAGGTTGGCCTCAAACTCAGAAATCCCCCTGCCTCTGCTTCCCGAGTGCTGGGATTAAAGGCGTGTACCATCATCACCTGGCTCAGATTTAGGATTCTTAGTCTCAGTCTTTACCACCAATGCTGCACTTGGACCAAGCCTTAGTTATTGGGAAATAATTGGAAGTCTTATCTCTCTGCATACTAGAAAAACTAGCTACAAAATGTCATCTACATCCCAAATTAACTCAGGTGTGTCTTACATATGTGCCTAAAATTTACCTAGGAAAAACCAAATGTGAACCCTCTAAATCTCCATTGTCTATGTCATAAATGATAAGCTGAACTGGCCCAAATGACCAACCTGGATGGATATCAGTTTTCTTGACCCACCCAAACATGAGTCTATATTCTTTTCTTCCCCTAAGATTTACCTGATCCTTGAACTTAAGCAGGAGAAGATGAGCATCTTTATTAAAGAAAGAGATGGCCTTATAGGTGGCCCTAAGCTGTCATCTATGAGTTCTGATGGCATGCCCAAGTCACCAATCTACTGGCTTTTCTCACATGTTGCTATAGAAAACAGCACCTTTCTACTTGTTAAACAAACTGAGAGGTTGAAGTCAAACCATTCATCCTATTGTAACTCTCAAGCACTAAAGTTTTTAGATAGATCTGAAATACTAATGCACTTTAAGAGCCATGTGCATATTGCCACTACTCCCTTAAAATGTTTATAAGAAAATGGATAGAACCTCACAAAGTATATTCATTCAGAATATGGTTATTTAATTGATCAGTTGAGTTAATCTCAACTTCCCTAAGGCACAAATATCATTAATGAAGATTTAAACAAATTAATATTTTGCCCCAAATACTCATGAGGTTGTGTATACAGTAATAGATTAATATAGTAACCCAATTATGATGGAGCACAGAGAAGGATTAAATATCAAGATTGGATTAGGATACATAGCATAATCCTATCTCCAAACCCCACAACAAAACCAAGCAAACTATCTGGGAATGGAAGTACACTGTGAAGCTCAATGGTGGAGGGTCTGCCTCACATGCCAGGAGTCCTAGGTTCAATCCCGTTGTTACAAAAGCAAGCAACAATAAGTAATAAGCTTTCCTTGTATTTTAAAGTGAAGTAGGAAGGGTAAGTGTTCAAGACTAGGGGCTTGTCTGCTAGACATGCATACATTATAGGCACCTACTATGATTCATCATCACATTTTATATCAAAGAATACAAACCAGAGGCTAACTCACATAATCTGAGTGTGAAGAAAAGGACAGAGCTCCTAATCCCAAAGAATATTTTATTTTTGTACCAGATTATTGACCTGGGACTGCATGAGCTTTACTGTATGAGACACAGGGTTAATAGGCTGGCTTCATTGTGACAAGGGAAGCAGCTGTCTATAGAAAGGCAATCCACCTGGCCTAAGGGTGTGACACTGAGAGTCCACCCTGAGAGGACTCATTCTCAATCTCAACATTTCACTCCCTTTATTCATGATTACATCTTCAAGTTGTTCTTGTAATGGATACTGGCTACACTGAACGCCACAACTTCATACTCATAAAACACACACACACACACACACACACACACACACACACATAAATGGTGAAAAGTAACAGTAGTATTTTGTATATCAATCTAAATAAACCCCTGCTAGCTTCTTCCTTAGGTGTCGTCTTCTATTTCTTGCTTCCATTCTCTACTAACTCAGATAGATCTATGTCCCTTGAGGCAGGAACTGATCCCTGGAGGTGGAGGACTGTTGCGGTTTGAGATGAAATATCACCCCATTGGATTTGAACACTTGATTGACAGTTGGTAGCACTATTTGGGAAGGTTGTGGAGCCTCGAGTGGGTGGAGCCTCATGAGAGGAAGTGGGGACCTGCCTGCTTTCTCATTACAGTCTTCTAACTGCAGGTGCACTATGACCAGACAACCTCCTACTTCTGCTACCAAGTCTTCCCTGCCGAGACAGGTTATATTCTCTCAAAGTACAAGCCAAACAAACCTCTTCTTCCTTAATTCTCTTCTTGAAAGATATTTTGTCACAGTAATGAGAAAAGAAACTATTAAAAGAGGCCTGGTTAAGACCCTATATCTCATGCATAAGTGTCATTAGTGTTAACGCATGAACAATACAAGATCCTGTTTCATGAGCCTGTTGCAAACATTTAAACAGATAACTGTGCAAAGCTCTTAGGTGTTCTGACAACCTAATAAACCATAACAAATGAGTGTCTATAATGTGCCCTCTCATGCACTGAGCAAATTGTATTTCTGGTAGAGAATAATCAAAGAATTTCTTGTTGCCCAGAGCTGAACTTCTTGATTACGACCTTCTTACAATGTATATAATAATGGGTTCATTTTGAAAGCTTGGACATTAATCTGAGTCCCATTATTTGTAGCTACCTGAAGAATGTGCACTGTCTTCTTTGAGCCAGGTTTCTTGTGACTGAAAACAGCTTTGGCTTATACTTCATATCTTTATGGGGCTCAACTGGAGCAATCTCCCTCATCCACATTTCTAGGACACTGCCACGCAGTAGCAGTTACTGGACAGTGGTTAACATTCTACGTTAACTTGATCATTCTTCTCTGGACAAACTGTTACAAATCAATGTCAGTTCCACAGTGTACCAGACTATATTTCTTAGTATTGTTTTCTCTGGGTTTGGAATAGGCAGAAATCACTCTGCATATTCATAATAACCTCAATAGTAAGCCACCCTACCATTTTAGTTTGGACTTGGACAAGGACTATCCCAGTTAGTTTTATATCTCAAGGTGATACTACTTAAAGCCATTTGAACAGATGTCAGTTGAGGGATAACCCAGATCTGTGTCCATGTCCTTTTAAAAATTGTCTTAACTGATAATTCAAGTATGAGGGCCCAGACCACTGTGGGCAACATCATCCCTAGAAAGGTGGGCCTTGGCTCTATAAAAAGCTAAATGGAATCTATTCAGTGAGCCAGCAAGACTCATTCCTCCATTGTCCCTGCCTTCAGGTTCCTACCTTGAATAACTCTCCTGTCTTATCTCAGTGATGGCCTTGGACCTAGAAGGGTAAGATTAAATAAACCCCTTTCCCTCCTAAGATGCGTTGATTCAGTTTTTAATCACAGACATAGAATGAAACTAGGACTAATACCTTTTAAATTTATCTCAACAGCTCTGTAAAGTTTCACTTTTTTGGTTTTGGTCTAGCATTATAACCTATCAAGTTACTGAGTTAGGGGCCAAAAAAGAAAATTTGCAGAGGAAATTATAAAAGATGAGCTATTAACAAAAATTTAAAGTAGAGAAATGCAAGAAGAAGTGGTTCCAAAACCAGCAGATGTGTTGGCTGATGTTGGGAATCTAGCACCAAATTTGCTGAGACACTGGAGTTCAGTGCCAGCATGTTCAAAGTAAGTTCTAGATCAGCCTGATTTATAGAGTAAAATATCATTTTAAAAATGATCCTAAAATAAATGTAGAATACTGATTGCGTGTGTGCATGTATATGTGACATAAAACTAAATAATAATTAGGTCAAGCTGGGGGTATGAATTCCTTTAGCCTCTGTCTAGATGTATGATAGTCAACACCTGCAATGTAATAGTCATTGTTAGAGGTAAAATAACACTCACCAGAAACACGTCCTATTTAAAGCAGAATGTCTCTCAGCAAAGCCATTTGTCTCTTTCATGACTCCAGTATGGATTTTTCAGTAGCTTTAGATATGCCAGTCAAGCAGAAGGGAACATAAAAATAAACTGAACTTAACTGTGTTCTCTGTCCCATATTAAACAATAAAACTGAATTACGCTTCCCTATGTCTTCAGCTTGCCTATAATCACTTTTATTTATGACATACATTTTGGAAAGGAATCCAAGATACATAAAATACTTTCAAAGATTTAAATAGATGGAAACTTATTAGATTTTCATCATGATTTTTACTATACATTTTTTATATTTATGTTCTTAAATTTCATATAAGTCTAAAGGGATTTTTCTATGTAATTAGTGCCTGTCTCTACCTAATAAAATCACAGTAAAAGTCATCACTGCTAGTCCAATAGCCTTCCCTCTAAGCACAATTTGAATGATCTGAGGTACCTTACTATAGTAAAATGCATCGATAATGGCAAATTCTTTGTCATTTAGAGAGATGGCCCCTGCTCAATTACAATTAAAATAAAAGAGAAGCAAGGGAATTGCTATTCTTATTAATTTGTTAAATTATTTGATTTATTCTTTACTAGTTGTTTTGTACTCAATCAATCAAATTATTTGGGGGAGCATGCATCTCATGGCATGCATGTGGGAGTTAGAGGGGAACTTTCAGGAGTTGATTCTTCCACTGTGGGTCCAGAGCCTCAGGTAGTCAGGCTTGGCAGAAAGCCATCTCTCCACAGCCCTCAACTAGTATTATTTTATGGTCCCAGAACATGCCCAAGTAACAGTATGTTTATGAGTAGATTATTATTGATATCCTCTACTTAGTGTTAGTGTATGATAATTGTGAACCATTCCATGAAACACGTAGGTATTTATTGTGGCCCCCATAAGTTAGATAAATGTTTGAACTCATCTCTTGGTCTCCAGGTGGCAGTGCTATTGGAGAAGATCATGGGATCTGTAGGACACTGAGGCTTGCTGAAGAGAGTTTATGACAAGACATGGACGTTGAGGCTTCAGAGCTGAGCCCTATTCTTGTTCACTTTCTGTTACTCATTGTCTTAGTTAGGGTTTCTATTGCTTTGGCAAAACAGGATGATGAAAAAGTTGGGGAGGAAAGGGTTTGCTGAGCTTACATTTGTACATTTTCATCTTTCATTGAGAGAAGCCAGGACAGGAATTCAAGCAGGGTAAGAACCTAGACTCAAGAGCTGATGCAGAGACCATGGAGGGGTGCTACTTACTGACTTGCTCAATCTGCTCTCCTGAAAAACCCAGAGCCACCAGCCCAGGGCTGACACCATGCACAATGGGCTGGGCCTTTCCCCATTAATCACTAATTAACAAAATGCTCTGCAGGCTTGCCCACAGCCCAAGCTTATGAAGGCATTTTCTCAATTGAGGTTGCTTCCTCTCAGATGACTTTGGTTTGTGTCAAGTTGGCACAAATCTAGCCAGTGCAACTGACCTTTGACAGACTTGACACACAAACACGTTGCTCTTAAGCCACACCCTTTCTTTTCTTGTTCATCCTAAGATCACAGTTAACATCTCACGATGTAAAACATATTACAAACTTATAATGCCCCTCAGCCTTACAAATACAAACACTTTAAAAGTCGTCTCTTTAAAAATATTGTCTTTCGTAAAACCTAAATTTTCCATAAAACTCCTAAAATCTCTTCTCTGTGGACTCCTGTAAGTACTTTCTTACTTTATGATAGAACACTCAGGCACAGTTACCAGCTAAACAAGTAAAACCAAATTCCTAACACTGTAAATAATGAGAGCCCAATGTGCGGAACCCACTTATGATCTACTGTACTGTATGGGCTTGGGTCACTGTCCTGCCTCTTCCCTCTGTAGCACTCACAGCTTGTCTTGCAGGCTCTCGCTGATTCCACTCCATAGCTGCTGCTGCTGCTGCTGCTGCTGCTGCTGCTGCTGCTGCTGCTGCTGCTGCTGTTCTTGGCGGTCATTCTGCAGTACTGGTATCTCCAACATGCTGAGGTCTTCTCCTGCAACCTTCACCCATAGCCTCTCCTAGGCTTTGTGGATGGTGCTAAGTCTCAACTTCTCTGCAGTGGACCTTCAACTACCATTGAGGTGGTTCCCTTGCCAATGGTCGCTCCTGGTCTTTCACAATGCCACACCTCAACTGCTCTCCAAGACCCCTTCATGCATCCAAACCAGGACCACCTGGGTGACTCTTATGCTACCAGCTGCCAGAATGAGGTAGCACCTTCCCCACCTCTGGCATGCAGTTTCTGTGTGCTGATCCTCAGCACACACTTTCCAGAATATTTTGATGATGCTTATCTTTTCTTCACAACATGAAATTCTCAGCTCCATCAGACCAGCACTGAGTAACTCAGCAAAACAAAGGTTTCACTTTAGTAATTCTGCTATCTTGTTCATCACAGCCAGTTTTTCAGCCACTGCCCACCGGAATCTTAATTCAAATCAATAAATGTCCACAACACGGACTTTAAACTTTTTTTTTTTCTGAAACTTCTCAAGACAGACCTCCATCTCCTGCACTGCTCTCAAAATCCTTATCTTCCAAGATCCTACACAACAGCTGACTGAGTTCTTAACACTCACTCGATGGTTCGTCTAGCTCTAAGTTCCAAAGTCCTTCTATAATCCTCTCCAACACAATTCAGAACTGTCACAGCAATACTCCTCACTATCCTGGTACCAACTTGTCTCAGAGTTTCTATTGTTGCATTGAAATGTTGTGACCAAAAGATAAGTTGGGGAGGAAAAGGGTTTTTTTTTTTTTTTTGAGATTATACTTCCATGTTGTAGTTCATCACTGATGGAAGCCAGGACAGCAACTCAAACAGGGAAAGAACCTAGAGACAAGAGCTGATTCAGAGCCTGTGGAGGCGTGCTGCTTACTGGTTTGCTTTATATAGCTTCTTCAGCCTGCTTTCTTACAGAACCCAAGACTACCAGTCCAGACATGGTACCAACCACAATGGGCTGGGCCTTCCCCATTGATCACTAATTACAAAACTGTAATTACAGTAATTACAGTAGTAGTTATCAACCTGTAGGGCAAAAATCCCTTTCACAGGGGTTGCCTAAGACCATCAGAAAACACAGATATTTATGTTATAATGTATAATAGTAGCAAAATTACAGTTATGAAGTAGCAACTGAAATAGGTATATGCTTGGGAGAGTCACCACACCATGAGGAAGAGTTTCAGCATTAAGAAGCTTGAAAACCACTGTTCTCCGGGCTGCCCCTATTACATGTAATTATTAAAAACTCAATCCATGCTAACTCTGCCTGCTCTCATGCAACACCGTCTCCCCGCCATTTCCCAGTCATCTGTCCCCTGCGGCTAGTCTGCCATGACTTGCTCTAAACCCCAAGTCCCATATAAAGAAAACTCCAGAGGCTTGTGATTTGTTATTCAGATTTATATCAGTAGATCCTAACTCTAAAATGCCCACACAAAGAACTCAAAACTCAACTAATAAAAATACAAGCTACACGCTTAGATGGTGCAAATGCACCCTCATTACCCTACTGTCTTTCTATAATATCCACAGCTACCTGTGACTCTTTCAAGCCATGTGGATCAGGTTTATCTTCTCCCTCCATCTTGTCTAATCTCCTCCTCCATCTTGGTTGACCCTTCTCTTCTCCCTTTTTTTCCGATTCTGCTCGGAAGATCCTGCCTCCATATCTTTGCCCAGTGATTGGCTTCCTGTTGTCCTTATCAGCAAATCAGTTAATCAGGGGAAAATTCTGCTACATGCCTCTAGTCTGACCTTATGGAGACATTTTCCCAATTGAGGTTTCCTCTTCTCTGATGACTATAGTTTGTATCGAGTTGACATGAATCTAGCCAGCACACTCATCTATGGTCCAGTGTAAACAATTGACTTCATGCTCTTGTCACCATGTCATGATGGGCTGTAACATTTCAAATTTTAAGCCAAAGAAAATCCTTTCTCCAGCATGATACTCTTTGTCAGATATTTTATCATAGCAATAAGAAAGGTAACTGATACTGAAGACTGGAGACAAATCCTGGGATGCTACTCATGAAATCATTTTATATTTCATTCTACAGCAAATATCAAAGCATTCGCAAATAGTCCTTCTAAATGCAGGATCTCCAAGGTTGTGATTTATGGGTAGAATAATTATGTTTATTTGATGCTAACCAGCGGTATGTGAGAACCCCGAGTTCAACATATTTAGATCACAATGATGGTAAGAAGCACCAATTTTCCAAAGCATTCCAAGTTATTAAATATGCTGCATGAATCAATTTCAACGTTAGTACAGGAGTAGAAGCAAGGTTTTAAACATCACATGTTATATATTCATTACTTTTCTCTCTTATGAGTGACTATGCAAAATACTTTAAAATTACCCAGGGCAGGTATTTCTATTTTGACTTATCAGAACTAACATTAATTTGACCAAAAAAGGCAAAAATGTTGAGAAGATGATTTTTTCTCTGAAAGAAATATTACAAATAAATTGGAGTTTATCATTCTAGTGAAGTTTCATATTTGATTCAGAGTATATCTGTTTTCACTAGTACAGCTAAATATTTAATGCTAGTGTTGATGCCTTGGGGCTTTGTCTCATTTTAATTATAATATATATAATATCATTAATCATTTCATATGCTTATAGAGTATATTCAGGTTACCATCACCTTTGTCCTCTCTTAACTTCCTCCCAGATTATTATTAACATCTACAGGTCCCTTTCTCAGACATGTGTATCTTTGTTTTGTTCTGTCATTGCCATCTGTGTGGCCATAGGTTTGCAGCTATCTATTAGAGCAAGGTGGGTTTGTCAGTGGGTACACAGTTTGTAAAGGTTTGGTCTGCAACTATGTATTGTAAAGTTAAATTCTATACCTGAAGGTCTCGGTCTATAAGTGACTTCTCATATTTATACGCCTTTGTTGTGCAAATCTTGTTTCTTGATTTAAAACTATTTGTTAAATAAAATTAGTGACAGCCAATTACTGGAGGGATTAGAGGTGGGTGGGGCAAGGGTGACTTGGTTGAAGGTGCAGAGACATGAAGGAAAGAGGAAGGAGACGGAGGAAGAAGTTTCCATGAGGAGAGAAGAGCCACGAGCAAATGACCGGGAGAAATATCAAGTATCTGGGGTACATCAGATAGCATTTGAAATGTAAATAAAGAAAATATCTAATTAAAAAAAAAAGAAGAAAAGAAGATTAGGGGTGACACCCCCCCCCAGTAACTGTCAAAACAAATTTTATTTAACCAATAGTTTGAAATCAAGGAACAAGTTTTGCACAACAAATGCTTGTAAATATGAGAAGACCCCTGTAGGCCCAAGACTGCTGAAGAGAATGTCTTCCCATCCTCAGAATCCGCCAGTCTTGACTAAGAGTTGGTACTCATGTAATTAACAGGGAGTGTTTCTGGGAGTGTTTTAACTGAAGTAAATGCTGGTCACCTACTTTGCTAATGCTCACAGAGCTACTTTGTTGAACAATCTAATTTTCTTTTCTGTATCTGTTACATGAATATCTCCGTAAAGGTTGTGATCTTTTTTCCAAGAGGTTATCTTGCAAAAGAATAAAGGGCCATTGTTTTATCAAAGGTATGTGAGAAAGCACCTACTATGTACAGACACTCACAAGTATCACAAATGTTATATTGTTGTTTCAGAGAACGGTAATTCTCAATTTAGGATATGTGGATAACCATTTGAAACCTCAGGAACTGTGCACTGCATTAACTATCCATAATGTCTCAATATGCTTATCTATGTAATTAAGTCTTAAGATAGTATCTTAGTTGCTGTTCTACTGCTCTGAAGAGACATGGTGATCAAGACAGCTTATAGGAGAAAGCGTTTAATCATGTCTTGCTTACAGTTTCAGAGGGTTAGTCCATGGGCATCACTGTGGGGAGTATAGCAGCAAGTAGGCAGACATTGAGCAGTAGCTGAGAGATTACATACAGATCATACAGATATGAAGATGTGAGAGAGAGAGAGAGAGAGAGAGAGAGAGAGAGAGAGAGAGAGATTTGACCTAGAGTAGGCTTTACAGTCCACCCCCAATGACACACCTCTTTCAATAAGACCACACATTCTTTTTTTCATTTTTTATGTTTTTTATTAGATATTTTCTTTATTTACATTTTAAATGCTATCCTGAAAGTTCCCTATACCCTACCCCGCCCCTGCTCCACTACCCACCCACTCCCACTTCTTGGCCCTGGCATTCCCCTGTGCTGGGTCATATAAAGTTTGCAAGACCAAGGGGCCTCTTTTCCCAATGATGGCCATTTAGGCCATCTTCTGCTACATATGCAGCTAGAGACACGAGCTCACATTCTTAAACCTTCCTAAACAGTTCACCAACATGATCCTATAGAGGCTATTCTCATTCAAGCCACCACAGACAATTTCTCTAAAATGTCCTTTCCAGCTTTCTGATCATAATTATATAACCTCACAAGTGATGGCACCATTAGATTATATGTGACTAGAATGTTCCTGGGTAAAGTACAGAGAACAAGCTGTAGAGCCTGGCCCTAATACTCACCCAATGTTCACAAGGACCTGGGAGTGTCTAACAACAAAACAAACTATAGATGGAGAAAAACAATGAACAATAAGGCTTAAGGAAGATGTCAGAGTTTTATAATATGTAAATAAAGAAGACTAACTGAAATTCTACATCACTTCAATCTGTTCTTACCTTTTCTACCAAAATGCTATTGTTATTCCTCCTGTTTAATGAATTAAGATGGAAAACGGACAGTCAAATAATAGATGGCAAAATACAACCTCATTCAGTATTAAAAAATGGTATAGGCCCAGGAAGTTAAACCTATTAAAACAGTCTAACTTATTTTAACTGATATTAACAATCTAACTAATATGATGACATAAGGCAAATGTAGATTATGCTAAGCACTGATGGGAAATATACAACATGAATGGTGATTACATAAATAAAAGCCATTTAGAGTTTGAAAACTTATAACTAATTATTATGCTAATATAGAAAATAATTTCTAAGCCCTTCATTCCAAAACCTATGAAAGTTGCTGGAAATTCCTAAAATTATTAACATACTTCTCTGCTGTAAAGCAATACCATCAGTGATCATAGACTAAATGATATTTTGTACATTGCTGTTGCAAATTGGTGTCCTATGTAGTAGAAAGGAAGTGAAACTATGCCAATTGTGAGTTTGAGCCTTCAAGATATCTTTTTAATATTTGTAAAAGGTGAGCTGCAATATCTGCCCTCAGTTCTCAGTATATTAAATAATCACACAGTACTTCATTCATTAAATATTTACGAGTTACAGTTACAAAAACACAAGTGCAATAATGTTGCATTTCCTACATATTGACCTGTCAGTTTTCCTATATACTCTTGTATAGGATGTATAGGAAAGATGTACAAAGTCATTATTTCTACAACAGATTCTTTAACAGTAGTTCTCAACCTGTGTGGGTCATGAACCCATAGAGTGGGGTATCAGACTATGGTTGGAGTTCACCACGACATAAGGAACTGTATTAAAGTGTTGCTGTATTAGGAAGGTTGAAAACCACTCTTCCATATCATGATACCAAAGAATCATCGAAATTCTGTACCTCAGAAATCTTTGACAATTTGTACAAAGGATACAGGAAAAGTTTTGCATACACAAAGTTGTTCTCATCTTTTCTTCTGGGATTTTTGTTACCTTGATGTTACACTTAGATATGTTTCAATTTTAAACCATGTGTGTATGTGAGTAAGTATGTGTGTGTGTGTGTGTGTGTGTGTGTGTGTGTGTGTGTGNGAGAGAGAGAGAGAGAGAGAGAGAGATCAAAGTTCTTTTTTTTCATGTGACTGTTGCAGCATATGGAAAATCTGTTGTAAATACTTCTTTCTCAGCATGATTCTTTGCAAATATCTTAAAGTTCAATTGCATGTGTGGTTTTTGTATCTGTGGGGGGAGCGGTTGTGGTGTGCATATATGTGTATATGTGAACCTGAATGCATCTTTTATCTGCTTGATATAATTCTATGTTGACTCAACATAGATGATGTTTAAAATCAAGTAGAATTATCCCTCCCAAATTACATCTTTTTTCAGATTTGCAGTCTATATTATATATCTTTTGTATTGACAGAAATTTCAGAATTTTGGTTGACAACTTCTTAGAATGTATGCTATAGTTTTCCCTAAGATGAGATTGAAGCTACATCTTAAGTTTGGAAACATTGTCATCTTAAAAATATTGCCGTATAAAAACTTACTCAGGTCATCTGAATTCCAAAAAATAAACTGAAATTCATCTTTTATTTTAAACATTCACCATAGAAGATTTCAACCTACACTAAAACAAAATGTTTTAAATCACATATTTAACAACAGACTCATTTCTATAACATGTAAAGAACTCTTGGAATCAACTAACAAAAATAAACAGCACATTTTTATTGGGTAAAAGTGTTGAATAGAAACTATGCAGTGCTAAACACACACACACATGCACACACATGCACAGACACACAAATTGATTCACTATCCTTATTCATTTTGAAAGTAAACATTACAATATAGATGAAAATTCACAAAGGAAGTGTTATGTTGACAAAGCCCAGGGAGACTGGAACTAGTATATCTATTTCTGGGAAATGAGAATGAGACAATCTTGTAAAATAAATCCCTTTACATTTTATTCATATTCATAATCATAAACATAATCCAGCTAGGCTTGGAGTGGAATGTGAAAAACATGGAACCCAAGGAAATTCAATGAGAGCAGAGATTACATGGTACTTGAGCAGAGCGGGTGGGGCTGCTCTCCTGAGCTAGAGGAGAAATGGTCTTGTGGGCAAGATGCACCAAAGTCAAAAGACGTAGAGTTGTCCACAGTGGAAAATTGTGATCATCTTGCTGGCCTTGCAATTCCTGCAACCATAATATTCCATGGCTTCCAGGAGGTCCATGTCCTCTTTCACCTTCCCCAAGACCATATCTTTGACATCTAGCTACTCAGTCTTGCCAGTGCAGATAAAATCTGGGAACCATTTGTGTTTGGCCTAGTATATGCCAAGACCTGTATGCCTCAAGATGATGTCCTCATCTTCAAATTTCTCTCCTAGATGGATCTGTTGCCATTGCCATTATGGTGTGTGAAGTTGCAACCCAGGCACATGAATTCTGACATAATCCCTGCAGCGATCAGAGCATGAATGTCTTCTGCTATCTTTGGAACCTTGCTAAGTGCTCAAGGGAGACTTGCTCCAAGGACTCCTTCCTTATCTATCGCAATATAGAATAACACAGTGGAGTTGCCTATGGCTGCAGCAAGCTGTGACATGGTAGCAGGGGGATCTACAACATCTGTTTGGCAACTTCTCAAGATGTTAAATATGTGCCTGCAAGAAGGAAGAATCATCTCACTTCTAGGTATTTGCCCATAGACATGAAAGCTTATGCCTATCCTAAGACTTGTACATACATGTCTATAGTGTAACAGACAGAGGTCTGAATGAGTTTAAATGTCCATCGGAATAAGAATGGATAAGCAAATCATGTAATAATGACACAATTAAAGCCACTCAGCAATAAAACTTAGACTGTTCAGTGGTTAAGAGTATACATTGCTCTTGTGGCACCTTTCATTCATGCGTAAGTACATGTGCACACACGCACATACACACGCATACAGACACCATATAAATAAAATAAAACCATTAACATATCAAGAGTAGATTAAAATGGAGTTAAATTCCAGGTTCTTTTACATGTGGTATGCAAAATATTACATGCCGGTGAGAATTCCGGTTTCCAATGAAAGGTAGACCCACAGAAAAGCAATACCCAGGACTGGTCTCTGGCCTGACCTCCACATATACATTTATGTACACCGTGAGAACACACAAACCACACACACACACATACACACGTAGTTTTTGTTCTATGCACATGCCAAATAAAAATAACTAATAATGTATTAATTTGTGTAGCTTAGGCCTGTAGCAAAATCAATAACTGCCTGTACTATTCGTCAGGATGGAAATGCATAGGCTTATAAGGACATTTATATTAGAGAGTTACATTTTTTAAAAAAAATATATTTTTCCCAATTTGGAATTCACATTTTTTTAGCTTATGAGTTAGACTTCCATCTTGACAGATTTAAGCAGTAATTTCTTATAACATGAGATGGCATGAAGTGTATTTATTGACATTTCAAATTACAACATTTTCAATGAGAAAGGTATCTAATTTTAAGCCACTAAAGCAGCATGATGCAGCCATATATTTCCTGCTGAATAGCAGTCACTTGGATGTGGGGGTCTAATTTATAGGTGTTACGTAGGATGAGAGTACCACACACAAAAAGGTGATGTTATGTAGACAAGAGGTTGACATCCTGGTTCTCAACATGCTCCACTTCTATTTGAAAATGCCAAGTAATTCTGTTATGTTTCAGCATTTAATAATTGTGCCAGCTCAATAAAAACATGTGAAATCATTATTTCCTGACATTAATGAAGTCGGCTTCTCCAGCGCTATTTGAATAGGCAATTCAGTGAGGAGCCTCAAAAATGCATTAAAACCAGGTCAGCTGTTCCACACTTCCCACAATACGTCCACGGTTCCATGAACGGTAATCTTAAACCATTTTTTAGAGCAGCCTGTACATCTTTATCTTGAAATTCCAAATGTTTCAACAATAGACAATTGTTAAGAAGTAGACAATTATTTTTTCAGCACCCACTGATTAATGACTTAGCATATGACAGGGGAAGGAGGTTGAGAACAAAGGCGTCCATTATAATAATGCACAGGCATTAAACCATCTTCATTAATAGGATCTTCTGAATTCGGCTCAGCATAAAGCCAAACACGCCACGAAGGAAGTTGGGTGGTAAGAATTGGAAGCATATTTTGAAACTCACTTGATAAGAAGATTAAATAACGTCACTGCCCTCTATTAAAATTCTTCCTTTCCTTTTTACTTCATTCTCTTTCCTGTCTCCACACTCTCTTCTCTCTTTCCCTCTCAGTCTGTCTGCCGCTACCCCAGCACACACAATGTTAACCCAGTAAGAATGATCATAAAATAGCATTTTAAATGGTACAAGAAATTAATATTTTTAAACTCACGGGCTCAGCTGTCATTTGCATTTAGAAGATGGGTATTTAGTATAATTGCAGTCTTTTCAACAAAAAATGCAATATAGCAATAGAGAGGTGATAGTGGCTATATCATTTGAGTAACCTTACCCACTGGGTAATTTATGTAATCATAGCAGGGAAGATAAAGCTTTTGAAAATGAGATTTTTTTTTCCCAGTGTTTAGACGCTGAGATTGGTCAGTAGAATTCTTACTTCTGACAGAACAACTGAGAAGTGTACTATGATTAGCATGCCATTCAACCCTTACCAGAGTGCTATCAGGCCATTGCTCAGATACATGATCATATATATATATATATATATATATATATATATATATATATTCACACACACATATATATATAAAATGTTTGTGTGTCTGTGTGTGTCTGTGTGTGTCTGTGTGTGTGTATGTGTGTATGTGTGTGTGTCTGTGTGTGTGTGTGTGTGTG
>NC_034605.1:12995289-12996574 GCF_900095145.1 Mus pahari
TGTGTGTGTGCTGCTTGGTTCCTTTGCTTCTTCCATGGTGATTGCAATATAAATAGCCCATTTCACAAATCCAAACAAAGCAGACAAGGTCATCTTTATACCAAATCATTTCAGAATTTGGTACTTTTCAGATCTACCCAAAACAATCTGCCTGAATAAAAAAAAAAAAATGCTATCATCTTTTATAATAGCCAAAGGCAGTAAAATCTACAGACAAACCCATTTTACAGAAGAAAATGAGTCTTATGGCACTTGATTCTCATATAATGCCATGGCTTTTTAATATGGACATCATATACAATTTGAAATTCCATGTGACTTACTTAAGAGAGTTGTCTTTTATTTCTTCAGAGCAGTCATAATCTATATTCCATTTTGCTGTTACCATTCTTAGATTGTATTTTCCATTCTTCCTAGTTATTTCATCTTAGTGTCTTGGATGACCAACATATCTTTGAGGAGCACAGGTAGGCAGCCTCCCCGGAAGTCTGTTTTGATCTCTGCTTCCTGGAATGCCCGTATGTATCAGATGGGATAGGCAGAGAACTGAGGGGTCGGGGAATGTCACCTCTGTGATTTAGTTATGAAATACTTCTGCATCTGTCTTGAATACTTGGCCCTCCTCCTATTTATCATCTCTTTCTTCATCCTCCTTCTACTCATTGTTCTCCTTTTCCTCTTTCCCCCATTCTGCCTCTCTCATTTGCTCTTCTCTTTCTGACTCTTCTAAGTCACTTAGGCAGCTCCCTTGTGAGAATACTCTGAGGGCTGCTGGAGAACTTTGGATGCTGAAATACAGAAGTCTCTGCCTAACAGTCAATAAGGACCGGTATTTGGCCAACAACCACTGAGGAAGTTTGAAAGTAACTCCCTGACCACCAAGCACTGGGTAGCAGGTCATGATTCCTGGCCCCCTGTGGCAGAAGCAGGATGCTCAGAAGACTCTGAGTTGCTCTAAGATGCTGAATTCCAGGATATTGTGTTGCCTGGCAACAGATGGCTGAACAGGGAGTGAGAGAAGGGTAACACTTTCTGAAAGTGTAGGATACATAGAACTATTTGATCATTATGATGTTTTTAGCCTCTGTAACAAGTTTGAAATCTTAGCATCATATTTTACAAACGAGAAGATCCAGTCCAACAAAGCACAACAGAACATACAAAATTGGAATGTAGACAGGGAGGGGAGAAGACCAGGTCTTTGCTCAGGGTCTTTCCTTCCACTCCAAAAAATTGAGATTTTAGAGTGTGTGTGTGTGTGTGTGTGTGTGTGTGTGTGTGTGTG
>NC_034605.1:12996829-13001966 GCF_900095145.1 Mus pahari
GTACCCCCAGAGCTCGTGTCTCTAGCTGCATATGTAGCAGAAGATGGCCTAATCGGCCATCATTGGGAAGAGAGTCCCCTTGGTCTTGCAAACTTTATATGACCCAGCACAAGGGAAGGCCTGGACCAAGAAGTGGGAGTGGGTGGGTAGGGGAGCAGGGTGGGGGGAAAGTATGGAGAATTTTCAGGATAGCATTTGAAATGTAAATAAAGAAAATATCTAATTTTTTAAAAAAGGATTCTTAATTGCTTTCTTTTTTAATATTTGGTGCACACTAGGTATAAGGAAAGAACAGACACTAAAGAAATAAGAGAAACATGGATACACAAAAGTCAGGTGGGCTGTGTGCACTCTAATGGAGCTGCATCAACTACTTTATTGTGTTGCAACCTGGAACCTGGTGTGTTGGGTTATGTACAGCACAGAGCAAGGGGCTAGCAAGTTTCCACATGCAGTGTGTAGGTGAGCAATTTTAGTCCATAAACATAGCAGAAGAAGGAATAACAGTGGCTAGTTTTTTGCACACTGATTAATTGTCCAGCCATAAACACATTGCTTGCATCAGAGAAAGAAACCTTTTTCAATGTTTAGCCTGGTCTAAATGGCAAAACTCTTTACCCAAAGATCCAAGGCCTAAGTCCTTCCAGGGCTACGTCTATATTTACAATACACATCCATGCAGAACTTAGCTCACTCGGGGCTTCCTCCACTTGCTACACTGTTCCTTAACTAAAAGCTATTAACAAATCAATGCCTGTTGTGATAAATACATGCAAAGTTCAAGGGAGGATTAATTACATAAAGTCCTTTATGGCTGTTGAAGCTCTTAGTACTGTCATAGGTGAAGCCAGCATGTGTGGTAGAGAATCATTCAGAGAAGTATTTGTAAACTCTACTAGAGTGTCTCAAAACCATGTAAAGTGTCTGCCTTAATCATAGACAATGGCCTCTCTTGTGAGAGAAGTATTTCTTCTATATAAAATATATAATAGTGATAAAGTAACATACAAAATTATATATATATATATATATATATATACACTTTCATCTCAGTTAATGGATAGAGATCCACCTATCTCTAAGACCTATGCTATGGGAACATTCTAAAAAGGATCAAGGGACAAATATTTTTTATGATTTCGTTTATAAATTAAAATATTAACACCTTAGTATATTCATTTTGATTCCTATATAAGAAGACTGTGAGACATGAAAGTTATATTTCTATGTTTAGAATGTGAAGTTAATGAGTGGGTTTGGAAATAATCAATTTAGAGTTACACATTATTATATTGCTTTCTTCAGATCACTCTGCTTTTTAAAAGAAATCCATATTTTAGGAAACAGTTTATGTGATTTATTACAAGATTACAAATGTATGTAAGGTAGCACTTCCTAACTCTCTCTCTGACAGGCATAAGTACATCCATTACACCTGGAACTTGAATGTTGTCATAGGGCTGATTGCTGCTTGAGGCTTAATAGAATACTGCAATAGCTAACAACATTGGCTGTTTATCCATTTATTGATAAGCAAACCCACTATAGTTTCTAAATAAACAACTCTTAGAGCTTTCTTTTTATATCATTATGTAATCCCCATTAGTTTAAATTAGCAATAATTAAAACATATGGCTATAACAGACAGCCTGTCAATTTAGAATTTGGTAACTTCCAAAAGCATTTTAGCATAAAATAAGTACAATGGAATATTTGTACTTTTTGAAGGGATTTGTCACAATTAAAGCCATGAAATTTCTGCACACCAAAAAAAGGAGAGTGGGAAGGATTATTTTTGACAGCATATCTCTCAGCAGCAGCACGACTGTTAGTTTTGAATATATTCCATCTTGTTTTTCATGCTCCCTTGACTTTGTATGTTGCCCTTTTGTGGTCTCTGGTCAGAGGACTATGTGCCAGAGTTGACCAAAGGACTATGGGCATCGACTCGACTCTTGGTTTAGTCATCATTCTTTTCTTATGCTCTCAAGCACAGCAAAGTCCCATTTTGGTTTGTTGTTACTGTACTTCTGATAATACTATCTGTGATGGCTACTCTTGGCAACTTGACAGCAACTAGAGTTATCTAAATTTTAAGAAGCTGAGTATATCTGTTTGGGGTTTTTTTCCCTTAATTTTTCTTAATTTTTGAAGACCAACCCTAAATCTAGACACAGAACATGGAAGCTCTTGATTTTTGCCTGCTTGCCTTCATTCTCTCTGTCTAGTCCATTTCTTCACTATCATTGGGACCTGGTTCTTGGGACTCCGGTGTACACTGAAGACCAGCTAAGGCATCCAGCTTTGTTGACTGAATCACTGTGGAATATGTAAACTTTTTTTTCTTTGAAGGTAGATTCTAGACATTGTATAGTATGTTATTTTGTTATTTACACTATTGGTAGATTATTTTGCCTTTTTTTTTTTTTTTTTTTTTTTTTTAGTGTTCTCTGGTTCTTCCCAATTGAAGGGAAACTGTATTAAGTTTAATTTATTTCTAATTTTTGTAGACCTTTTTATTAGATATTTTCTTTATTTACATTTCAAATGTTATCCCTTTTCCTAGTTTCCCCTCTGAAAATCTCCTCCCCCNCCCCCCCACCCCGCTTCCCAACCGACCCACTCCCATTCCTTGTTCTGGCAGTCCCATATACTGGGGCATAGAGCCTTCACAGGACCAAGGGCCTCTCTTCCCATTGATGACCAACTAAGCCATCCTGTGCTACATATATAGCTAGAGCCACAAGTTCCACCATGTGTTTTCTTTGATTGGTGGTATAGTACCCAGGGAGCTAAAAGGGACTGAAGCCCCATAGGAGGAACATCAATATGAACTAACCAGTACCCCCAGAGCTCCTTGGAATGTGTAAACTTTCCACCTGTAAAAAGGCATTTTTGAAATAGTGTAACCATAACCTCTAAGATACTCTAAAAGACCCCCATAGACTCATTCTCTGTTCTGTTTCTCAAAAGAACCATGACTAATATAATAATAATAGAGACCTTGTCAAACAAGCACATATCAGCCAGCTAATGCAATTATAAGGAAAACTTGTAGTGCCATTTTCTGAGAGAACTGTCCTAAAGCTTAACTTAGAAAAATACTAAAAACACAGGTTATTATTGATTTAAGAAAAATGAAAAAATCAATTGTCAGTGTTTCTAGAATTTTTTTTTTATTCAGGCCTCTTGTGGTGACACTATAATAGGAGACCTTAGTAGGCCCCAAGACCTTAGCACAACTGACTCCATGATGGAAGTACCATGCAGGCTGTAAATCTCAGCACATAGATAGCACCACCTGCCAAAACTAACACAAAATACCTAATTCATCAATGTCCATAGTTCTGGGAAAGATTCTAAATTGTTTAGACATGGATTTAAGCCAATATAAAGCCTTTATTACACTGGGTGTTCAGGATTCCATTGTAGCTCAGAGCTTTTCTCAGGGTGAGCTTTTAAGCACACACACACACACACACACACACACACACACACATATACAATGTCCTGGGTTGGCATGTTTCAGTTAACAAGAACAGTTTGCTAACTTTACAAAACTAATAAAAAAGAATGGAAATTTTCTCATGGAATGGAAAAGTTAAAATAAATACCTTTAGTTATTTTTATGAAAATATGTACACATATTTTAATATAGATTCAGGATATAGTTATTCAATGGTAGACAAACCCATCAATTTGTTAAACTCTGCCCCTTTATTGTAATACCCAAAAAGTTAAACAAGGAAATAAATCTTTCCTTCATGCAAACTCTACATTAAACATTATAACACTCCTTTAATTCATTATTGTGATCTTTTATTTTTCTCTTTCTAACACTTTCCATGGCATGTAATATAACCATGTCCTTTTCCTTTTTTTTTTTTTTTTTTTTTTTTTTTTTTTTTTTTTTTATATATATATAAGCCAATTATTTGGCACCTTCCAGTTCTTTTCTAGAACTTTGAGCTAAGGACACTGCTGTTTGAGCAGAACTGTCTAGAGGAAAATTGTCTGCAGAGGATAATTTATTTCTAACTCTTGTTCCCCTTTATTAAATACTTAGAAATTAATTCCTCCTTTAGTTTTCTTGCTTCAGTTTTCCTTTAATCTTGTTCTTAATGAGAGCATCCTAAGGCAAGGCAAGAATCTCTCTGATAAGTTAAAGGACGCTTTAGTTGAAAACAGCTTTGCTCTCCAGTGACCCCCTGTGGCCACACAGGGAAGAGTCCATTCTCTATGCTCTAGTAATTATCACAGCTGTTCAGTTGGATAACTGGTGTGTATTGGCGTGCATGTGTTCTTATCCATGTACTAATATGTACTTGTATTTAAGGAACAGGGAAATGTCGATACCGTACTTTGAATAATATGTTAACCTGGAAAGTATGGTTATCTAAAAATTAACAGCATCAGAGGAAGAGAGATGGATCAGCAGTTAAAATCAGTGGCTGAGGACCTAGGTTTGATTCCCAGGATCAACATGGTGGCTCATGATCATTTCTAACTCTACTTTCAGGGGATTTAATAGCCTCTTCTGACCTTTTCAGGCAAAAGGTAAACATTGCACAGACATTCACACATGCAAAACACACACACACACACACACACACACACACACACATATAAACACACACATAACGAAATTAAATTAAAATTATAAAACTTGACAGCAACCTTCCTTTCTAGAACCACAAAATAAAAAAGGAAGCGTTGTTTTTGACATACAAAGATCACAAACTCAGAGTTCCAAGTGCTTGCCAGTAATCTGTCTGCTAATAAAAGCCTCAACTAAACTGTGATGGGGAAGCTCATCTGTGACATTGAAACAAAGAAAATCTACAGCATTGTTTTAAGGAGAGCAGAAAAACAATGTGTTAATGTGGTGAGTTATTATTACTGTAAAGACTGACTTAGAAATAGGTAAAAATGACTACCAGATGTTTCAGTGGGTAAAGGTTTTGTTGTCAAACTCAACTCCCTGAGTTGGCTCCCTAGAACCCATATTGTTCCTGTGAATTGTCATTTCACCTCCACATCTGGGACCTATATATGTGAGTCCTGGCACATCATTCCTATGCACATATAACACACGCACACACACACACACACACACACACACACACACACACACACA
>NC_034605.1:13002691-13049769 GCF_900095145.1 Mus pahari
CCTATATCCTTTCATGGGTATTTTGTTCCTTATTCTAAGGAGGAATGAAGTATCCACACGATGGTCATCCTTCTTGGTTTTCTTGTGTTTTGCAACATGTATCTTGGGTATTCTAAGTTTCTGGGCTAATATCCACTTATCAGTGAGTGCATATCTAGTGACTTCTTTTGGACACCACAAACTTATAACTCCAGCTGAGGAGGACAGAAACAGGAAGATTGTTGTTGAGGGCTTGCTGACTGCTACCACAGCTCTAGGTTCAAGGAGAGATGTGCCTCAAAATAGTAAAGGAATGACTAATAGAATAGAACACCTGATGGTCTTTGTACACACCACACACACACATATGCTCAAGTACCATGCATGCATAAGCTACACACACACAAACACAATTGTTCTTATTTGGAATGTTGGTTTTAGTTACTCCTAGGCCTAGAATAGTGGAGATCATTTCTGACATATTAAAATGCAAGCTTTTCTCTCTTCCTCATTCTCCATTGCATTGTCCTGTTGTTGATGTGGCTGTTGGCTTTCTTTTGGGCTCTATGGCTCTCTTCAAAACTGTCGTTTGAGCTCAGAGGCAAAGTCCTAGTACCTAAAGTCAGCCTCTCCACTCAGGGTGCCCCCCCCCCCCTGAGAAGAATGCAGCCATGTTCCCTCCACAGGAGCCTAGAGCTTAAAAGAGAAAGCAAGGGGGTAGCAGTCAAAAGCATTTTGTTCCTGTGTAAGATACTGGGGGCTTTCATAAAATCTATGTTTCACAGATCAAAGAGGGATACAGTACCCTCTTCCAAAAAGGAGACAAAAGCAGAAACTCTGCAGGTGGTTACAATTTTTGTGTCCAAGTCCCAGCCGGCCCCAAGTCTGCCCTATGGGCTCCCTGAAGCCATTCACATTCAGTACATCCTCAGAGAACATAACCACATTGACCTTAGCAGCTTTCTCAAGCTCAGCACAGGCAAACAGGGCTTGAATTATTGCTCTCCCACAACATAACAATCTGATTGTTATGACCCCTTGTGTCTTGAAAAATACACTGGAGCGGTAATTGTGGATGGTCCGTGTACCATGTGTTATAGTTGGCAGGGGTCAGCATTAGCCGAGTGGCCTTTGCCCAGTGCTCAAAGAGGTAACATCTCTTCTCTTGCTCAGTTGATAAAATGTTAAATAGCATCAATGCAGGCCATGCTTTTGGGACACAGAAACGACGAAATCATTTTACACAAAAAACTCTACTTCCAGCATTAAAGGAGAGCTAGTGTTCTGACCTGTCATATTCATGATTAATAAGTGTGGACATTTACATAACAAAAAGTGTTCCTTTGGGGGGAAGTGGCTGAGCCAGTAAAGTGCTTGTTGCTGTGCAATTAGGGGGACCTGAGTTCAAGTCTCCAGCACCCACATAAAAAGAGGCTTTGGGTGGTATATGTTGGTAACCACGGTGAGTGCTAGAGGGACAAAACCAGATCCAAGCGCCTTACTTGTTATCTAATGTAACTGAGTCAATGAGCTCTTTGGTCTATGAGAGGCTGTCTTTCAAAAAATGAGGTAAGAGGACATCGAAATAGATATAAGATGGTAACCTCTGGTCTCCACATGAACACACATGGGTACAACACACACACACACACACACACACACACACTCACACAAAATCTTACATAAAAGCACACGCAGCTTGCCAATTTACCTCAGGAAACAGATTACACCAGAATAAAAAAAAAAAAAAAATCTGAGTCACCATTCCTACTTAAGTCATATACAGGAAGAAGGGGATAAGAAATTATTCCTCAATATGGTCAAGTCAATGTAGGCATTAGCATAAAGTCAAGGTCCCTTTTATTTAGCCATTGGTCATTGCGGAAAATATGACTAATGTATTTAAGTCTTTAAGCCACAAAAGCCAGCCAGCCAGACACCCAAATATTATACTCAGTCTTTTTCCCAAAAGCACATTTGCACAGTGGACTTTGCAAGGAAAATATATCAAAAATCCAAATTAGAAGGAGCTGAAGGGGTTTGCAAACCATAGGAAAAACAACAATATCAACCAACCAGAACCCCCAGAGTTCCCAGGGACTGTCACCAACCAAGGAGTGAGTACACAAGGAGGGACTAAACTTTTAAAGACAAAATAAAGTAAAAGCCATCAATGGGAGGAGAGACCTTTGGTTCTGTGAAGGCTTGATGCCCCAGGTTAGGGGAATGCCAGAGCAGAGAGGCAGGAGTCCCTGGGTGAGTGGGGGGAATACCCTCATAGAAGCTGGGGGAAGGGGGAGGGGATAGGGAGTTTCAGGGGGGAAACCTGGAAAGGGGATAACATTTAAAATGTAAATAAAGAAAATATCCACCTATATCAGGCTCCTGCCAGCAGGCTCTTGTTGGCATCTACCTAGTGGCTGGGTTTGGTGGTTGTTTATGGGGTGGATAGCTGTCTCCTGCAAGGCTCTGCCAGTGCCTGGCAAATACAGAAGTGGATGCTCACAGGCATCCATTGGACAGAGCACAAGGTCCCCAATGAAGGAGCCAGAGAAATACCCAGGGAGCTGAATGGGACTGAAGCCCCATAGGAGGAACATCAATATGAACTACCCAGTACCCCCAGAGCTCCTTGGAACTATACCACCAATCAAAGAAAGCACATGGTGGAACTTGTGGCTCTAGCTGCATATGTAGCAGAGGATGAGGAGAGGCTCTAGGCCCCAGCATAGGGGAATGTCAGGACCAGGAATGGGAGTAGGTGGGTTGAGGAGCAGGGGGAGGGGGAGCGGATAGGGAATTTTCAGAGGGGAAACTAGGAAAGGGGATAACATTTGAAATGTAAATAAAGAAAATACCTAATAAAAAATATCCAACAAAAAATAAAGTAAATGCATAATAAAAACATGAAATATATCGCTTGGAGAGTAACTGTAAATACTCTCCGTCCCTTTGTATAATTGGAAGCTATGAAAAACTCTATTTTGAGTTATAGGGTATAGTATTTAGAGTAAGCCAGTTAGTATCCATAGCTAAATGTAGTTGGGGGAAAGTTCTAGACAGTATGTTGTCCAGAGTTGTAGAAATTATAAAATACAGCAAAGCTGTTGGGAAGCACTTGGTTTTTCTAGATATGTGAATATATTTATTGTTTGTCTCACTGACGTTTTTCAAAGGTTCTTTATTTACCAGTCCATGGAAACATCGAACATCATAGGGAACAGGGCTGTGGCTGTCACACTTGTGTATGGAAAAGCTCAGATGCATTTGAAAGTGTGGCCAGGGAGCAGGGATTCAGTAGCCCACTGGGAAGCAAAGCCTTTCTGCATAACCACTAAGCTCCCAAGGTAAAAACTTGATGATCCCATCTAGATTCCACTACAGTTTTTCCTGAAATATAATTGAAGTATGTTCTTCGTCATGTATATCACTGTTTTAAGCATATTCAATCACACATAAATGCACACAATCATTTGTGCCTTAGTAACGACAGTATGCCATGCAATTACTTCCCAGTCCCATTTCTTGCCTTGTTTCGTGGTCCCTGTCTAACATACAACTTCCACCTAACTCATCTACTAAAATTACTGATGTCTTTTCTCTTCTCTTTGCCTTGGAGGCATAGATCACACTCAAGTCAGTTTTCACCATTCATGCCATGTTGAGCTAATGTCTAGCATGCAGGCTTGCTAATTTTGCATCTCTTGAATAAGTGAACTAAAGTATGGGAAGAACATCATAGCTTCTACACTATTGGGATACCAACTTTATTTTTATCCTAACAAGAAGAGGTGATTTTTGCTGACTCGTGAATTCAGTTGGACCTAATAACAAATGAGTTTAAATTTTTTTAAAAATTTCTAAGAATTTTATTAGTTGTTTAAGAAATATTGAGGCTAGACCGTCATTAGTCTGACAAAAGATTAATCTTGAGGACATATAAAGAACTCAAAGACTCATCAGTAAAAATTAAGTAATCTAATAATTTAAAATGTGCTAATAATTTTTGTCAAATGATATATATATGAAAATATTCAATAAAATAAATTATCAGGAAAATATAAACTAGACTCACAAAGAGATAGCCGTATTATAATGACTACTATTAAAAGAAATAAATAAAAAGAGAAATAGGAGGAGAAAGGAGACTCATATATTATGGGTGTCAGTGTAAATAAGAATACTCAGGAAAACCAATGTAGACATTCTACAAAACAAACAAAAATTCATAAATCTGTATTTGGTCAAAGAAAGAAGTAATTATATCAATGAAATATCTATACTCCTTTCTTGTGAAACTTCATTTATACTGATACATAATGGAAAATTATTCAACCTTAAAACAGATAAAATATTGATATCTGTGGCAAAGTAGATGGAAATTGAGGATTGCAGGTTAAACTAAATGAATCAAATACATAAAACAAACTTTATTCTCACTCATGTAAAAACGTGTGTGTGTGTGTGTGTGTGTGTGTGTGTGTGTGTGTGTGTGTGTGTGAGTAGAGGTTAGACTAGAGAAGGTAGATAAGAAAATATTGAATAATGGGTAACAAAATAAAATTAGATAAGAAGACATAATTTCAGTGTTCTATAGTACAGCAAAATAGCTATAGTGGGAGCTGTAGTGATGGTTCATCAGTCAAGTGCAAGCACTTGCTACTCTTTCAGACAATCTAGGTTCAATTCTCAGCACCTACACGGCAGTTCACAGTCATAGGTAACCCCAATTGCAGAGGAATCTATGCTCTCCAGTGCACTCCACGGCTACCAGACACATATATGATGCAGTACATCCTGTATGCAAGCACCTCTACATATGAGATAAATAATTTTAAGAACTATATCCTATAGTATTTTATTTTACATCTCAAAATAAGCAGAATAGTTTTAAGTTCTCAATACACAAAAAATAATAAGCATTTAGAAATTTGCAATCTACCCAGTTCAGTCACAGAATCATAGACTAGTTCCTTTCAACCTCTCTCTCCGGATGCTTTAAAAGTGGTCCTCAAGGCCCCTAATAGTTGTTACAGATAACAATATTCAACTTCTCTATTTAGATGCTTCAAAAACAGTGATTTAGCTTCCCTCTGTAGATGCTCCAGACAGTAATCATCAGTCTTCCACTATAAATGTTTTAGGCAAGAGGTATTCAACTTCCATCTGTGGATGTTTCAAGAATCATGATCATCAGACTCTGTTGATGTCATAGAATCGAAGCCCTCAGCCTTCCTCTCTGGGTACTGCAAACAGCAGACTTCAGTCTTCTTCTGTAGATTCAGTAGGCAGTAATCTTTCCTTGTTGATGCTGCAGATAATGACCTTTAACCTTTCTATATAAATGCTACAAGTACTATCAGTCCTCGGGGTCTCCTTCTGTAGATGGTACAGACATTACTCCATCTCCTCAGTCTTCGGTAGATACTCCCTGTAATGGTCCTTGGGGCCTGCCTCTAGAGACATCCCAGATAGTGGCCCTCNGTCTCCTTCTGTAGATGGTACAGACATTACTCCATCTCCTCAGTCTTCTGTAGATACTCCCTGTAATGGTCCTTGGGGCCTGCCTCTAGAGACATCCCAGATGGTGGCCCTCGGTCTCCTTCTGTAGATGTGAAACAGTGATCATTTAACTGAACACTCACAATTACCCATAGTACCTTTTAAGGTGTTAATGTTTCAGATTCTAACCCTAGATTCGATTAGTAGTGAGTTCTCTGACTATATTTTTATTTAATGCCCTCCCTGTATTCATAATAAATGAATCATTGGTGATAAGGTTAAACTAGCTGTAATAGCTTAGGAACTTTTCCCAAAAGATTTTTTGAAATTAAACAAATCTGACAAGTGCTTGTTTTCATACCATTTTTGTCTGAATTTGGGTATCTAAGTTCTGAAAAATTACTTTCACTAATTAAAGAATCTGGTAGTTTGAGATATTCTAAAATGAAATTGAGCTGTGATAAATCAATGAACTATATTAAACTGTACAGGTTCAGGCATCTATGAAAAATGCTATTCATGGGTAGTTGATGCAATCTGTCAACAGTCAAAATAATTAGTGTTGCATAATGTTTTCCAAGATGTGTATAATTTAGCAACAATTTCACTTTCAAGAAAGCTTGACAACCATCCAATATTATGGATAATTTTCCTCAACTAAAGCAGACTGTCATTCATTAAATCATTCATTAAATAGGAAATTTATAAAATCGCACCCATTGTTATAGACAGGTGTTTGACATGCATTTTTCCGTCAGGGATCTATTAGTTCTATAGATTTTTCCATATATGTCAAATAGTGGTCCTCAACAAATCTATAGATGCTTCAGAATAATGATCCTCAACCTGTCTCTGTAACTCCTGTAGAAGAGCAGTTCTCAGCCCCTCTCTCATAGAGATACTGGATATAGTGGTTCTAAAATTGTTCTTTGTCCACATTTCAGAAAGTGACCCTTACTTCCCTCTATAGGCACTGCAGTTATCTGTTCTCAATTCCTACTTCTGTAGATACTGCAGATTATAATCCTCAACCTATGTCTACAGCTTCTGCAGTTGTTCCCTTTCTAATATATCTAAGACAAAGATGTTTTAAAGATATTTTTCTTTTGTCACTAATAATTTAGATCAGAATTTTAGAATACACAAAAGTTAATCTGCTCTAAAATGTTACATTAATTCTGTAATTTACCTAAAATATTATTAGTATTATATATCTTGCAATATTTAGACATAATACATGATTATATAATTTTAGTGTTTTAATATATATATATACATATATATACACTCTTTTCTGAAACATCATTCAATTTAATATATTATAATTAACCTGTTATATGATCTGAGCTAATGTAATTGAATTTTAGGTCATATTCTTGGTGGTAAAACAATTAAATAGGAGTAGAGCTTTCCATCCAATAACATACCTATTCATTTTCCTACAATCATGGCCTCCTCTCTTTGTGTGCCACTGCTGTTGCTGTCTTAGTTTGGATTTTATTACTGTGAAGAGACACCACGACCATTGCAACTCCTATAAAGAAAAGTATTTCATTTGGGCTGGCTTACATTCCAGAGGTTTAGTTCATTATTATCATGATGGGAAGCCTGGTGTTACACAGGCAGACACGGTGCTGGAGAGGTAGCTGAGAGTTCTCCAGCTGAATTCACAGGAAGCAGGAAGAGACAATAACCACTGAGCTGTCCTTGAACTTCTGGCTTCTTCTTACAAGTCCACATCTACTCCAACAAGGCCACATTCCTAACAGTACTAATCTAAATGGGCCAATGGGTGCCATTTTCATCCAAACCTCCACAGTTACCATTAGTGAATTGACGTCATCAAGACATCACTATCACTCAAAGTCCATAGTTTGAATTTTTTTTTCTTTAGGTGATGTGCACTACGTGATATTTGGATCATCATTGTGTGATGGTACTTACTTACATTATAGAGTTGATTTACTGCCTTAATACCCCTTTGCTCTGGCTAGAAAGACAGTCAAATGGTTAAGAGGACTGGCTGCTCTTCAAGCGGGTCTGGGTTTGATTTCCAGCACCCACATGGCTGCTCACTACCACTCATAACTCCAGTTCCAGGGAATCTAATACTCTCTCAGACCTCCTTGAATATTAGGTATGCATATGGTACACAGACCCACATGGAGGTAAAACACTAACACACATAAAATAAAGTACAGTAAAATAAAATAATTAAAACCTGTTTTTGGTCAAGTCATATAATCTTTACTCCCTATACCCTAGGTACCAATGATCCTTTTGTGAGATCCTTAGTACTGATTTTCCCAGATTTCATTTTGCTAAAGTCATATCATGTATTGCCATTGCAGATGAACATCTTCCACTTAACAATGTGCGTGCAAGCTTTCTCCATGACATCTATAGCTTGGAAGCTCATTTGTTCTTAAAGTACTGTATAACATTACACTTATGGATTTTATTCATCTGTTTTGATATTTGAAGGATATTTTGATTTCTTCCAAGTCTTCAATGAATAAAGGTTTGCTGAATACCAGTGTATTTATTTAGCATGGACATGAGTTTCAATTCATTGTGTAAATAAATAGCAAGCAATGTAACTGCTAAATCGCACACTAAGAAAATACCTTGTTTTATAGGAAACTACCAAACTGACTTCTACAGTAGCTATGCCAATGGGAAGCTTGGTTTTGGTTTTAGGGGAGGTTTTCGGTTTTGCTTAATAAAAAAAGAAAAGAAAAACCTTTACAGTAGGTTCATATACTATATTCACATCATTTCCAATCATGTTTTTCCTCTTCCCATGTACTCTCAATGCCCTCTCAAATTCATTATTTATTCTCTAATTATTGCAATGTATACCTTCTTAGTCCCTTTATGTTTCTCACATGCATATGCATATATGTTTAAGGCTGATCACTTGGGATTAGATAACCTATCAGGTGACTCATCTCTGGAGCAAATTGACTTTCCATATCTCAGCAGTCATTAACTACCTATAGTTCTTCACCTATGGCTGGAGCCCTGTGAGATATCTCCATCCACACCTGCATATCAGCTGGTGCTGTCATTATGCCAGGTTTGTTGAGAAGACCATATCTTTAAGAATTGATGGCTGCAGCTTCACTGTCATATATAGAAGAAATTCTGGACCTCTGGCACTTAAAATCTTTTTGAACCCTTTTTCTGTGATGATCTTTTTGGTTGCATTATAGACACATCAATCAAAGTTGGACATCGTGTTGTTCTCTGCATTTTGACCAATTGCAGATTTCTGTAATAGTCTCCAGCTGTTGCAGAACAAAGCTCTTTAGGGTAGAAGAGATCAGTTTTTAGAATGGAATTAGAGATTATACTGGTTTAGCAAAATGGCAGTAATGGTCTCTGCTCTACTATCCATGACCTCACTAGCCATAAGAAGTGGCTAGCTTTAGTAGGGATGTTTGGATAATAAACATAGTAGATGACTACACTAAAGCTATTTCCCAAGATGCAATAGGGTAGTTACACACTTGAATTCACAATGACTATGGCTGTATGTGCAAGACCTTCACAAGATCCACCAGACAAAATACAAGTATGTATGAAGGGAATATTCCGAAAGTCTCACCCCTAGCTTAGAAGTTAAAATACTTAATGGCTGCTAAAAAATAAAAGGGAAACTGAGGGTGTTTGGGGGAGGGGGGTTCAGGATTATAGCCACTGGGAGGTTGGCTATTCATGATCCAGTTGATGGCCTTGCAATCAAGCACATACTGGCAGCACCGAGCCTACTTACTGTTTTGATTGTGTGATTGTGTGTGTGTTTGTATGTACTTGAAGTCTGAGGGAAATAGTGGTTCAGGGATGGGAATGAATTGGATGGGAGGAAGTAAGGGTAGATTTGATCAAAATATGTTGTAAGCATGTATGAAACTTTCAACTCCCACTCCCTCTCTCTCACACACACAATGACTATATATCATCTTCCTGTTGTGTATGGGGAAAGCGATGGAGAAGAAGTTATCCAGTGATATATCTGCCTCCATCCAAACGGGCAGAAGTTGCCCAACTGGGAAAAGGCTAAAACAAAATTTTATAAAAGAAGTAGAAATAGGTACAGCTTTGGTCCTGAAAAATTCTTCTAGGAGTTCACTGACAAAAGCCACACATTCATTTACTTGACCTTTAAAATTCCAATTTTTCTACCTGTAAACAGGAGTGGAGGATGATGGGGCAAATTAGCAGCTCATAACTGTACCCCCTCAGGAATAGAGAAGTGGCTCTGCCCCAGAAGCCTGGGCAGCAAGGAGGCCAGAGTCTGCTTCCAAAACAGCAGCTGTTTTGATGGCGAGTTCAATTGGTCGCTTTCAACATACACTATCATTTAAACAGAGCTTTCTCTGTCCAAAAGCTTTGAATATTCATCATCCTAGTGACCATGGAAGGCTGCCTTGGGTCCTAAATTCCTATGAAGTCTATCGAGTCTTGTGAAGAAGGTCAGTCATTTGAAGAAGAGAGTGAGAAGCAAATCAGCTTTACATTTTAAAACCTGAATTCACTTTGCCCCTGATCCATGTAGGCGGAATTTGTGGACTGGAGTGACCTTTATGCAGTACCACTTTTCATTTGTTCTCTTGCTTTATCTGGATTTATTCTTCTCAATGAAGTAGAATGAACCAAGATTTCTTCTGCATTCTATCCCATACAGCTGGGATTGAACAGGGAAACAGGCTTTGTGAACAGAGCTGTGGCCACGGAATCTGCATTTCTAACACTCCAGGGCCTTGGACAATTTGAATACATGAAGAATTATGGGAGGAAGAAGAAGGATGTGGATGCACTCCCATCCATGAGGCATACATATCATACTGGCTCTATCAAGGGGTTGAAAGTTTTTTTTTTTTTTTTTTTTTTTTTTTTTTTTTTTTTTTACAAAATATACTTCATACTTCATTGTGCATAATAAAATTAAATGCTATTTATCAAGGGAAATCGTTTTCCTGGAGTGTCTGCTTTGTTTAAGTTCATATCCCTTGTGCCACTAGATCTTGAAAAAATTATGTAAACTCACTAATGAACATGACAGCATTGGCTTCACTGACGAATTTTACTTAATTATGTCTCCAAATCAATGTTTGGAGATATGAAATGACTATAAAGTGCATGTCATTTGGAAAACAAAGATAACTGGTAGAATACATGAATTAAATGTGATACCATTAAAAAGGAAAGAGAGAGAGAGAGAGAGAGAGAGAGAGAGAGAGAGAGAGAGAGAGAGAATCCTAGATACTCCCAAACACTACTCATTGCCCACGACAAAGCTACTCTGTGCAGGCAAGCTTATCTTACCTAAAAAGCAGGGAACCTGCATTTAATCTCAAATTGCCATCTGGTTTACAGGTGACAACATGATCAACCTGCCAGGAGAGCCCTTACTTGTCTATTTTGATGCTTTGAATTTTTGAGTGGATATATTATGATAATAATGTAATGAGAAAACAAATTTCTTCTTCCATTGTATCAAATTGGAGATTTAAACAACATAAAAGCAACACATTTAATTATTAATACAATTTGTAGATAAAAAGCAGTCATTTCAGCCATAAAAATTTGAGTCTCATAAAAAAACAATTACAGCACTGCCTAGTAATTTTCCAATACAGATTGAAAATCTTAAAATATAGTTTTGCAACAATAGACATGCTAATGTGGATGAGGAAAAGCCCAGGAGGCTAAACATCACGCAAAGACCTGGGGGAACCAAATACTACTGAGAGCTGGAGAATTAGACTCCCCAGGGAAGAGCACACCAATTGGTTATCCAGTACACCATGATCAGCCCTCAATATCCACATAGAAGTAATGCTATATCGACCTGGCACTTTCTATTCATGTATTTAAGAATATATACATATTCATATGTGTTAGAACAATTAATAAAAAAAAAATCAGGCCAAGAATTTTCAAAAGAGCAAGGGGTATATGGGAAGTTTTGGAGTGAAGATAGGGAAGGAGGAAGTTATGTAATTATATTAGATTATTATATAATTTATGTATTATAACTTACATATTATATAAATTATGTACTTTAATATATAAATTATATTATATCTTTAAAATGGAAAAAAACAATGTGTAAGAACTAAAATATAGAACATAGTTTTAAGAAAATAAAAATGCCACTTGCAAATTATTGAAACTGCCAAGACAGAGATACCGAAAAATTCTATCCTAAACTTATTGAAACACTATGATGCATGTAGATTGTAGATAGAAGGTTATGCTTTTCAACACACATCTCTCCAACTTTTCACATTTTAAAGAAGAAATACCATATTAGCATATTTCCTTTCATTTAACAGACACAGTTTTCTAGATACTTAAGAAATGGAAAACATTGCAATAATAGCCAAAGTGGTTTTTCCATTTTAATCCTTTTCCGGGAGTGCTCAGAACCCATTATTGCTTTAATGGCAGGCCTTTTGACTCTCACTGTGAGGAATGTCCGTGTTTGCAGTGGTGCCTTGTCCCCTGGGAGGTGGTCACTGACACCATGGATCAGTTGGTGCCATCCAAACTGGATTGTGATGCAGAACAAATGCATGCTGAATGCATGCCCTCCACAAGTCTGGCCAGCTCCGCTGCCACTAGCAATTACAAAGGACAAGAACACAGACACTTGAGCAGTTGGAAAGTCTGACCCGAGAGCAGAGGCACATTTGGCACCACACTTATTCAATAGAACACTGCCCTGTAATTTCCCCTCCATTGTTATCTGTGAGCCTTTACACAGCCTCACCTTCATTATGTCCCCTGTTGCCAGCATTGGCTGTTTGTCACATCTATTGATTGCACTCAAACTGCAATTTACATGAATTGCTGGTGACTGGCCTCAGAAAATCCTATCTCCCTTGGCTGCTAGCTCCCAGGGACAAATGGCCATTACCAAGTGTCCCATGGAAACCAACAGGACTTTAAACAACCCAGTGCCACTGTCGGTCTACAGCCAGGATGCCCAGGGCCTAGCTCCATAGATTCGATGGGTAGATCTAAGGACACTCAGATCCCAGCACATTTGCAAGTGTGCAGTTGAAATCTGCTTCCCTGTCCCATGGAGAGGCTCAGTGAAATAACAGCCTCATGCCTGGTTTGTGGCAGGAAATGAGTACAGAGGAGAGACATGGGAGTTCTTAGGAAGTGTCTGGGGGAGGAGATGTTTCCCATAAATAATAATATCTAGTGGCTGCAACTTAACATGGGCATATATATCATGGCATTTGGAAGATTAGATTGCTAACATCATGGGGGTTGAACTGGAGATTGAAATCAAAGCTGCTTGGCTCCAAACTCACTTTTACTCTCAGATATATATATTTGAGAGTTATACAACTCACAGTGGAGCTTGTTCATATCTGTTTTGAACTTAAGAACTTCTGGAATGTTCTAGAATTCTATACATTCCTCCCCTCTTCTTATTCCTGCATTCTTTCTTCTTGAAAGAATGCTGTTACCTTTCACGTGACTTTTCTCATGTCATTTTAAAGAAATATTTTTGGTACAGGAAAGGACTTTATGATAACAAAAATATGAATTAAACCTAGTAATCATTTTCTATTACATCTCCTCTTACTTACTCTGGTCCAACATTTTACCCTAGAAAAGAAAAAAAAAAGGCATTTAGTCACTTGTATGGTAAAGAGAAAGAAAATGGAGATGGTACAAAATTACCATGGTACAAAATGCATGCTAATATTGAACTTCTAACACCGTGGTCAGAATAACAGATAAAGCACTTGGCAGTGTAGATCAGGGTTGTAACCCCAGAACACAACAAACGCTACGATAATCTTTAATTCTAATGTTCCTGGCTATAAGATAGGAATTGTAAACAGGAAAATTTCTTGATGCTTATGGTCTTGCTAGCTTGGTATAGGAATCTGCAAATAACACAAAAGTTGCCCTATATCAAACAAGGTAGAAAACTAGGACTGACACGTGAGGTTGTTCTCTATCATCCACACCTGCCATAGCACACATGTCTCTCTCTCTCTCTCTCTCTCTCTCTCTCTCTCTCTCTCTCTCTCTCACACACACACACACACACACACACACACACACAAAAACACACAAGGGGTGGGGAAGAGTGACTGAATTTCTTATCTGTATATATTCTCTCCAATGTGTTAGCCACTGTTCTGACTCTAGAAGGTGGCTATCAATGTTTGCTATCTCTGCCAAGGAGAAAAGTGAAACACAGATAACACAATCATGGTCCCATCTGGCTCTCCCTTCTCTCAGCTACATTCTTTTACCATGAAACTTCCCTATACTGAAGCCTGGATCCTCCCTCTGCCAACAGACCTGTAAGGTGTCAGAGACAGCAACTAACGAGTTATTTTCTGGTACCTGCACACAGATTTCCTTTGCTCCAGTAACTTTCAAAATGCTAACTCCTTAAATCCTCACCCTAATACTTTGAAGCATAACTGTTTCCCACAACAGAGAAAGAGGCCCAGGGTCAGAGGTCCTTAACTCATGGGGTAGAACTTCCCTAGTAGTTGGATTTTGAAGTCATGGATTTATAATAATTTAGCTGAGAACTAAAAATATGAAGCAGAAGAAAGCATAGTAATTATAGTTGCTGAAGGGACACACCCAATGCTCTAAAAAGGACCATTTCCTTCTTCAAGAAAACCCCCAATATCCTTAGGAAAATTATAAAGCTAAAGGGCTTTATAGGAGTCTATAGGACTCTAATGGTGTCCTACAGACATGTTGTGACTCAAAGCTAAGCTGAGATAAATGGGTTAGTGGAAGATTGTAATAAGCTTTATTTCTTTTCTTCTGAAACATGAAGGAGAAGCCTATGAATATAGTCAATCGTTCTTGGCTCTGTGCTGATGTGGTGTGATCCCTTATATCGTCTTTACTGTAATTTTCTTATTGCTCCTGTGATTTTGGGAGTGATATGGCTATGGTTCAACTCTTTGTATTACTATTGCACTTACAAAAGTGAACAAGATATGGCTTATTTTCCTGATACACAATAGTGCTGAGATTAAAGACTGCTCAGTATGGATCCAGTTTTTAGATAAATAAGAGAACAATGCACATTTTCATGGAACTTAAGACATATGGCCTAAAATGGCATCTTTAATGAACATGTGATATCAAATACACTTCATTATTGTGTTGTTCATATTTAAAATTAACACCTTTAGCCTTTTTAAAGTTTATATATAAATTTTTATATATAAGTTACATATATAGATATGTATACATATATACCTATATTCATGTGATATTTTTATCATACTCTCCTCCAGCTTCCTCCAAAACAACACACAATGTCTCCCTCCCTACTTCATGTCTTTTTAAAGTCACTTCTCAGAATGGCAACACAGGCACACACTGTCTACACTAACCTGCTCTAGTTCAATGACATTATTCATGTCTGCGATTACCTTTTGTGAGGATTATATTGACTCAAGCATGAGACAGTAAAATGTTTCCTACAGGAAAACTGCCTACTCCGGCTGTGGTAGCCAATTTTCTTCATATGTCCTCTCAGAAATACCAGGTAGTGTGGAGGCTTCTGAAATGAGGTATTTTTACTGATATTCCTGGAAGACAGTCACGTGCAGATCTCAAGGTAGAGGGGTCTCTGAGCCAAATCCTACTCCTCATTATCATTTAGAACCCACCAACAACCCACATCTCTATTCCCGCCAATATTTCTCTAGCTTTTCCACTTTCTCTCATAAACTGACATGTGACTTAATAGTGCAAAGTTTTAGAAATTAGTTCCAGAAATTTAAAAGAAGAAAATAAAAAAATTCTTATACAAGGCTTTTAAACAATATGAGAAGCAGTTGTTCATTCGTCTCTCTGTAAGCAATCAGAAGCTAGTTTATAAGGTGAAAAGTGAATGAAATATTATGCTAAATTTTGTAATACACATGAACACATGTTAAGCACCCAACACACACACACACACACACACACACACACACACACACACACACACCACATCCATGCACAGATTGTGTCCCAGATAAAAAGAAATTGAAGAAAACCAAATAAGTAAACTATTTAGGCTTTAAAAAACAGAATAAAATTAAAACAAGCCAATCACATCAACTGATTTTATAATAAATGACAGAAATGTATTCTTGACAAGTTCCCATCCCTTTCTTTCAACTTATTACATTGACTAACATCCCAAACCATAAATTGTGTCTGTGTTTTGCTTCTTTCTTTTCATGCTACTGTCATAAAGAACTCTGGGACTATGACATCATTCATTTTGAAAATCACTGGTTTCTTATAAAAGATCTGGGAGGAAAAATATTAACTCCTTGAATTGTGTCCCTCTGAGACAAAGGGATATGCATGGAAAACTGTGCAGCTATATACCTTCAAATGATGCTAATTATTTATGATGTAATGGAATATCAAGGTGTCATATCTCAGAAACAAGCAACCAAGCAAGTTTTAAATGTAAATGTAGGTAATAGACTCTATCTTGAATGGGAAGAATTATTTCATGTCATTATTTCCCATAACCTGCATAAATATTTAGTAGTAAAATAGGATGCTTGACTCTTTCAAAAGGTTACAGTTATCATAAAACAGTGATTCTGCACATTGTCCCTGTAGCTGGCAGATCCATTCTGAGAATGACCTGAGCCTAGAGAAATAAATGGAATTAGCTGTTACAATTAGCCCCGAGGAAAGATTGATGCCTAGGGGTCACCCATGGCATGTGGCTGATGGGCCTTAGGGCCTGCAGTCTCTGGCAATGGGAAGCTGCCCACAAATGAGCCCTGGGGTTTTCAGTGCTTTTATCATGGGTGTAAGTCAAGAGTTAAAATCAATGTCCTGTCTGCCACAGGAAGATAGCAAATATGGCATTTGACTTCATCATTTCGGGGTCTATTCATAACCAGTTCTACATACTTGATCCTATTTAATCTATGTAACAATTCTGCTGTGTCATTATCATTCACTTATACATAAAGTCTGGGACAGGGCAATGTCTTTGACAACATAGTATATATGGAACCCAAGGATGGAGAATCTGAAGTTTGAGTTTGTAGTTATAAATGGAGGCTGCTTTTCTTTGTTTTTTTGTGGAGGATCTCATGTCATTCAGGATGATCTCTCACTTGCCATGCAGCCACATATGACTTTAACACTCGATCACCTCTCGTCTATGTCTGTAACACTGGAAGTACATGCACTTGCTATCACATGTGATCCGTGCAGTTCTGTCATGTCAGATCTAGATCCCAATGCATGTGAGGCAAGCCCATTACAAACTGCCCATAAATTCATTATTTTTCTTGGTCTGTATTTTCTGTATGATGTTTTATGAAACTTTAATACAGAATTCAACTAAACTTTTTCCTGAAAAATAGCATACATACATACATACATACATATATAAGCAAATTAAAATCAGTATGATTATCACCAAGAAAAATACTGTCTATCTGAATTATTTTACCTAGAAACATTCATTAACATTGTGGTTGTTTTAACATTCAAAGGGAACTTCACAAATCTGACCCACACTGTGTTCACTCCAAAAGTTGCTAAGTATGCACTGGGTGTTCACAAACCATAGGCATGTCTGGGAGAGAAGAATCCAAGAACAAAAGGGAAAATGCAATTTTAGTAGGAGCATGAGATAGAGCACATTTTCACATTCAAGATTCTTCTCTGCTCCCCAAGACCTCTCCATGAAGCCTCTTCTCAACGGCCTGTTTCCACACCCTTTGACAGAAATGTGAATATGAACGCATTTTATACAGCGGCTGTTATCGCAAAATATCATTCGGAGATATTTTCTGGTCTCATGCCCAAGTTCTTTGATGTGAGTTATTTAAATTTAAGAACAATGACAGAAGATGAAAGAGTAAAATAGCCCTCCTCTACCATGTCTCTGTTTGTAAAAATAATAACTTAATACCATGTATGATGCTACAGTGAGTCAGCAAACATAAATATCTCCAGGGAAACCTTTGTTCTGATATTTCCCACCTAGTGAAATTGTCTGGTAGGGAGAGAATATTAAACAAAATCCTGACTCTAAGCAAGTCATGTTTATTTATATTGGTGTTCCTATTTGTTTTTCCAAACCAATAAGAAACAAAGTTAGCTGTATTTTTAAATGAACAGTTTGGAAATGCAGACATTAACAGGAATTGAAGTTTTACCCTAGGTGCCTAACAGTGGATGAATGAATCAAAGAAACAACATATGTATTAGACACATAGATAGATAGATAGATAGATAGATAGATAGATAGATAGATAGATAGATAGATAGATGATAGATAGATGGATAGATAGATAGATAGATGATAGATATACAGACAGACTGGCAGTTTTACCTATCATAAAATTATTTCATTTGTAAGAAAATGGATAGAACTGGAGATGACCATGTTATATGAAAGAAGCCAGACCCATAAAGAAAATATCATACTTTTGCTTTCATGTGTGCAAACATGAAAGAGAGGTCTATTTGTGATGTGAAAAGGGAAGAGAAATTATAGACCAAGAAAGGAAAGTAATGAAGGGGGTCTTGTTATAATACAAGATTATATATATATATATATATATATATATATATATATATATATATATCCACAGAACTAGCAAAGGGACACTCAAAGAAGAAGCAAGCTGGTTAAAAGGCCATCTAGAGCTCCACAGCTTGGCATGCACCTGTAAACTGTAGAGCTAGGTGAACAGAAAGTACTATGCTGCCTCTATGCTTTGTCCTCACACCCAGGTCCCAGTGTTTCTCCAGTTCCAATCACTTCCAAGTAACATCAGTTGTAAGACTATAGAATTCTGACATGTGTTCCTTTTCAGTAATATTGGAAAAGTCTATGCAAGCCTTAGTTCTATCACCATCTTTGATGGCTTTCCTCATCACACTGTACTTTTAAAGATAGCTGGACGTGTGAGTATAATAAACATGAGCCAGGGAATGTTCTGCTGCCAATTTCCTAATAATTGGAGCCACAGACAATACAAAGAGATATATATGAAACAAGCCTTGTTTCAGTTCTGCTATACAATATGCATTGCTTGAATTCAGTGAGATTCACAGTAATATTTAAACTTTAGCAGTTCTTTGAAAATTATTATTCATTATACAAACACTATCATCTCCGGGCTTGGGGCTTTGCACTGGTGAGCTGGGGACACGATTTCAGCTCTTATTAAAGAAATAAGCACCTTTGTATTGCAAAATGGTCGGATTATTGTAAGAGGGATATTATGAGAGGAATCTGAGAACCATGGAATGTTACAAATGATTGAAACTGGGGAGACACTTGGGTGTGAGGACAAACAGTAAAGGGGGCGCAGTCACACACCTTTCTGTTCACCTAGCTCTACAGTTTACAGGTGCATGCTGAGCTGTGGAGCTCTGGTTGGCTTTTTGACCAGCCTGCTTCCTCTTTGGAAGCTCCTTTGCTAGTTTTCCGTTCTGTGGGAAAAACAGCAACTGAATATAATTAGCATAAGACACATCAGTGATGGCTCCTGATGGGCAATGGATGGAGACTGGCTCCTGGTCCTAAAGCCTCTTCCAGCTGCTCTTCATCATCTAAGGTTGCCAAGCGATGCTCAAGTGATCCAGGGAAAAGACAAAAAAGCAAAAGGACTCATCAGAAGAGTGTCAGACTGTCAACACTGCTCACTTTCAGCCCTGCTGGCAATGACAAACTGAAGCATATTAGAGACCATGCTTGAGTGTAAATATTTGCCATCATCAACCACTTCTGCTTCTAGGATGGAGACATGGGGATTTTTGTTGTTTGTTTTGTTTTTGTTTTTGTTGTTGTTTTTTGTATCCTGACCTAACTGGAGGTCTAAGTATAGCATCTATGATGTATCATCACACACACAAAATCCACAAAGTATAGAAAATAGCAATATTTTTATATAGCAATATTGTATACATTATACGCAAAGTAAAAAAAATGGAGAAATTTCAAGAAAAGTGAAGATTTTTCAAGATTTGCCATAATTGATGTTTAAGTCAAATGTGAATACTTAAATGTATACATTTAGATTTTCATCTTGAAATTCTATATCATGAATACTATATCTTGTTTTCAATATTCTGTTCTATGCCTCGCTTACTCACTGTCCTAGTGAATTAAGACTCAGTATGTATGAGTCTCAGAGGTATCATGATAGTGTGGTTATGGGCCTAAGACAGGGTCCTTTATAAATTCCTATAACCAAGTGTTGATGAGGCATCCGTGTGTGGCTTTACCTGAAAGGCCTTCCATTGGTGGCCCCACTTTGTGACAGTTATGTGCAGGCACATAATTAGGGAAACCTTGGATTAGGTCAGCCATTCTGTATGGAGCACAGAAGTTTCTCAGCTGAGGTTGTACAGCTGTACTTCTGACTATAGTTGAAACTCTCAACCCTTTGCAAGGTTGGGGGCCACAGCAGTGCTTCTGATTTCGGTCCTCAGATCCACGTGACATGAATGGACCAAGGAAGAAATTTCTCCAACAAAGGTCAACTTGACTCTTCTGGGTTACATGCCATGATTTTCACCTTTGGCCGTATACGCACTGCACTACCCCAGCTACTGTGTGTGACGAATGTGCTTGTTGCTTCTGGGTTGACCTCTCGTCATGTTTATTTAGTTAATCTCTGAACAGTCTCTGAGCCTGGAGCAGGACTGGTTTGTTTGTGTTGGTTTTATTATCTGATGTATCACAATCCAGCACAGTGTCTGCTCTTCTCAAAGTACACCACAAAGTCTCTATATGACAGTAACCCCCACTGCACTTCCACAAAACCTCGGCCTCTGATGTGTAGGGTACACGACAGTGTCCCATGCTTTCTCAGTGCTCAGATCATCAAACGGTTACATTGCTTGAAGGGAAGTGTTGAGCCCGACCCAGACTAGGAAAGCTGATGTGGCTGCAGCCATCCCTTAGCAATACATCTCAACCAGGAAGTCAAACAGTCTGAAAGAAAGGAAAAAACACAAGTTCTCTATCCCAAAGGCCTACCTGTAGGAGTCTCTTGAAATTATTCATGGACTAAAATGAATATTCAAGGAGCGATTTTTGTCTGCTAGCTATTGTCTAGAGTGGCTGAAAGGGATGAATGGCTCCCATGGAGGGGTGGTGGTTCATAGCCCCATTTCACAGAGGAGGAGACTGAGGCACAGTTTAGTCAAATGAGTATAAATGGTAGCAGTGAAGCTAAGATTTAAAGTCAACTGTCTCTGTATGTCATCAATCAAAGCTTACTAGTCACTAATGCACCAATCCATGCACAGCCTAATTACTGCCAGTGCTCCCTGGGAGAATTATTTCTTACATAAGAGAAATGCTATGAAAATACTCAGGCCCATAAGGAACTGGAACAAGAAAATATGGAAATGGGGAAGCCACAGAAACAGCACAGTTTTCATGTCCTCCTCTTCACTCATCCCACTGAACTTCAGAGTGAATGCTTTATCAAACCAAACTTATGATGATTAACAATTGATGATTTAAATACAAGGTACCAGAATGGTTGCTGTCTTATGTCAGAATCTGGGAATCAATCATTGAAACCTGGTATATCCCTGAACATATAATGGTTCAACATCATTTTAATTTGCAGGCCACCTTTCTCAACATTACATTCTCTATGTAAGTGTTAACGATTTCTATGGGATATCTTCCTCCCCCCTCCATCCTTTCCTTCCTTCCTTCCTTCCTTCCTTCCTTCCTTCCTTCCTTCCTTCCTTCCTTCCTCCCTCTCTCCCTCTCTCTCATCCCCTCCCTCTCTCCTCCTCACCTTTCTCCCTCCCTCCCTCCCTCTCTCTCTCCTTTCCCACTCTCCTCTCCCCTCCTCTTCTCTCCCTGGTCTGTCCTGTGATTGTTCTTCCTTCAGTGAATCAAACACCAGGAGGATCCCATCTCTATAACACTCAGATGAAACCCTAGCTGTGTTTTGATGCACGTTCCTTTTCCTTGGGATATGAAAGGGAGGTGGAGTGGGATCTGAGCATAACAATCATGTAAACAGACAGAAACGCGGTCTCTGAGTAAACAATCCCTACAGAGCTTGTCTCTGGCACTTAGAAATCTCAGCATATTTCTGAAGTGAAGTCCTGAACAGGGAGAGATCTTTCCCTCTCCAGACAATGAGCATCTTAGTAAGTTCACTAGTTAAAAACTGAGGTTTGAGAAATCGGTCCCTGCGTGCTTTGAGCCTATCAAGTGGTTGCAGCAAGAAGCCTTGACATCCCAGGTAGTCACCCTCCTGTAAACTGCCCCGCTGGACTTCTCCCAGTAAAACCAGTTCCGTGTGATTGTGGCTTCCTCTGAAACCTTTCTTTCTCCTGGGCGGCTCCATCCATCCAAATGGGAGCTGAGTTTGCAAGCTACCAGAGGCGGTGGAGCTGGTGCTGCTGATGTCAGAGCCTGAAGACAGTTGTGATTGGATCTAATTAGACTTTGCGGCAGCAAATAGACGAGCTCCCTGCGTGATTGGCTTTAAAGTGGATGGTGCCAAACAACTCGCAGAGGCGCAAAAGTAGCAGCCCTGCTTCTGGAGCCCAGACGAGGAGGAGAGAGCTCCAGGGCGCTCAGGACGCGCGGGAGAATCTTTCCCAGAGCTTTCTGCCTAAGGAAGGGTTCAGCTTCCCAGCGAGCACCCGAGGCTTTCAGCTCATCCGGAATCAAGGGACGGGGCAATTATTATAGAGAAGGTGCTTGCTGAGGAGACCAGTCCTAAAAAGTGAGCCTGATACTTGATTTGCAAAACCAGAAACACTCCCGACTGCGGCCGCAGCAGCAACACTAAGAAAGGTGAAATTGCTGAAGGACCGGCTCATCTCTGGGTCTCCCGACTGGCATGGCATCTGTCCTGGGGAGTGGCAGAGGGTCTGGAGGGCTAAGCAGTCAACTCAAATGCAAGTCCAAGAGGAGGAGGAGGAGGAGGTCCAAGAGGAAAGGTAAGAAGCTCGCTCTGCGAGCGCTCTGCTGGTGCCCGCTGCAACTCTCCCCTGTCTCTCCCCCTCGTCCTTCCTCAGATCTCCTGGCTGCTTATAGGTTTTCTCCTGTCTCCACTTTAGGATGCTTCTGGGATGTCCACATTGAGTAGGGCACTTGTGAGTTCAAATCTTTTTGTAAATAGCCTGGGGGCTTTCCTCAAGCCAGGAAATTACAGCGAGCCAGCCAGCTGCTCAGCGGAAAATGTTTGGCAGGAGGCACTGAGAAGAGAGCAGAGAGGGCTGAGCTGAGGAGCATCAGTCCTCTGATGCTTGTATCCTGGGTGCCACCGTCCCTACAGGAGACCCAAGGCTGGCACTTAGACACACTTGGAGCCAACCTTATCACAGGGTGCCAAAAGAAACACTCGTTTAAGCCAACACACATAAAAAAGGGAAAGAGCTCTCGCCCCAGTTCCTCCCATCCAAATTGTCTCAGAGGAAAAAGAGGGCAAAACCCTGGCAATTGCCTTCCCAAATTGATTGGCTTTTTTTTTCCTTAGTGAGATACCCAGTGGCCATGTAAACACGGGCATAGACAAAGAGGACAAGGCACGTCCTTGCAGAAATTACTGCCTAAAAAGAAACGAATGCTGTATCTTATTGGTAGCAAATAAGAAAGAAAATTACATCTTGCAAACCAGAAAAGGAGAGGGAACCGGGTGGCAGGTTGCAGCTGACAAACTCAGGCGGAGCCTTGTTACTGATATTGCTGGAAATGAGCTTCACATAACTTAGTCAATGTCACCAAGAGCGCAGGGCTTCCACACAAGGATTTGTGTCAAATTAGCAATTCCTCCAGCGTGGTAAGCAGTGCCCTAGAATGCATCTTTAGCCCATATGCACAGAAGGATAAAGGATGATTCCAAAGCTATCCCTTCTTTCTCAGAGAGGAGCTTGCATTGATGCTAGTTCCTTGTGAGTTTGTGGAAGTTCAGTGTTCTTACCAGTATCTGAGAGGTGTTTTGGTTTTCTCTAAGTGTTCGTAGTGTTATGCAGAGCAGACACAACTTAGCGAGTTGACTTTCTAAAATTGTGCTCATGCAAGATACACTGTAAGACCGGGTAGATGTACTAACCCTCTTAGAATATCTGTCTATAGATTAGATATGTTAGCGAGCCTAAGATAAGTTTCTTCTAGATTGTTTCCTAAGTGTTTGTTAACTGTTCCTGAGTCCCATATGATTCCTAGTAGCACAAATTAATAGAAACATAAAACTCTGAAGCAAACAGTCCTTGATTATAGTCACACACCAGAATTCCTGAGAGGAAAGGAGACGTAACACCTGTCTTAGAGTGTTTCAGGACCTTTGATTTCAAAGGGGCTGATTTTATAATTGTACTTCAGTTCCTAAACAGCTCTAATGTATACTTGATGCTTACTTTGTTATCTGAAAACATTTTGAAATGGACTTACTGATTTCTTCTATGCCTATGTGCCATTGACTGAAAATGGCAGGGATATTAAGGAAGCCATGCTTTCAACAGTTTGACAATGAATAACACTTTTAAAGAAGTAAGAAAAAAATGTCTTTATACTTCGGATGTTTGTTTATGTCTCCTAATTTTTTTAATGGTCTGCTTAGCTATTTAGAACCAAGCAAATGCAGCAGTATTTATAATAACACAATTTATAGAAATGTAAGCTAAAGGAAATTCTCATCTTTCTTCATTTTCTTTACCATGAAGTATCAGGCATACCACCTTAATATTTATTTTGGAAGGTAATAAAAAGAAACCCAAAAAAGTCTTCATTTACTATAAACTGAGCCATGACAGCCCAAAGAAAAATTTTTTACAGCGAGTATTTGTATCCTTAGAAATTTTGACTTTAGGAAAGCTTCAAGTTTTCATAACAAAGGCAATAGGTAAGCATATACCAGTCTCTATTGTGTGTAGACCTGTACTTAAGTGGCCTTTTCTGTGGCACCTGTCAACAGCTATTGTGGTAGGAAAGTAAAATTAAACTGTTAAATATTCGCTTTTACTGGCAAAGTTAACAATGTAGATATACATGATCAAATGAATAAATAAATAAAAGCTAGCATACTCAGTCATAGGAGAGAGCAATTGCTTTTTACATCTCCCAGGAAAAGATAAGCTTGTATGTAATATCTTGTATGACAAATGTATGTTTCTTCTACTCCATGAAGAGCAATGATGTCTTTCAATTTTATCTTAATGCTCATATATCTTCACCGAGATGGAATGGCATAGCATCGAGTTTTAAGCCTAACCAACATGAAGGACCACACATGCATGGGAGATAATTAAGGAATTCTAGGGAGGCCATTAAGTAGCAAGTGAAGATGCTGACTATAAAACCATTCTCACACGTTAATAAATATGTTACTAATGTATTAAACAAGTTAATAAATAGAATCATGATAAGTGTGCATATGCTTGGATGTTTCCTGCTCATCTGCCAGTCAAGCTCCATTTTAAAAAGTGAACCATAGCATCAGTTGGTCAGTGTGCTGGAGGATCTTTATTTTCTATGTGTAGACTTAAAAGGTGTCTTGGGTCGAGTATGCTATCCAACAGTCTACGCCCTAAACTAAAACACTCTAGCTACAGGCTAACTTTGGTAATGATAGGATGTGATTATTGGTAAGCTCAATCCATCATCTTGGAAATGGGGTGATTTCTTTCACAGGTTAGGTTTCTGTCACTGTACTACACAAGAAGTAATGCGTATCTTTAAAGATCTAAAACCAGAGAAACTTAGTCACAGAACATGCCTCCCAGGGTCACCTAGCAGAAGCCCATGTTTCTCTGCAAGGAAAAAACTTTAAAGATGATTCTTGTCTTCTTTTGTTGAGACCTCGTATCATTCATCTTTGCATGGCCTCCATGGGGGTTGTTTTCAGTTAGGATTTTCTTTAGAAATCATATCTAAGTGGTTTACACTGCCTGGACAAATGGGAAGCACACACCGGCAAAATAAAAGTACACTGAGAAGGACCGTCAAAACATCTCATGTTTATACATGTGTCAATCTAGGGCCTGAACCCATTTGATGTGTAGAATATATCTGTTTCTTTCCTCCTTCAGTATCAATTAGAGACTTTAGCAAGATGATGGGTAATGAGGACCATCTCCTGCCATCACTAACCACTGGAGTATTGCCTTCAGTAGGAAATGGAGAGGGCTCAAAGATTGGACATATTTCATAATTCTTGGTAGAATGATTATAAATAATTTCATCTATACAGTGCTTTATAGAGAATAATGCTGCTGGCATTAGAAAATAACAATGTGTAAATACTGCAAAAGCACTCATTGAAACCTCAAAAAAATAAAGGTTAAGATCCAAAGCTTTTTGTTCATTTTTATTAGCAGCAGTCCATTGCAGGTAGTCCAAGAGGGGTACCTCCTAAAATCAGTGTAGTTCATAAAAATAAATCAGTAAAAAATTTAACCCCTAACCATAGACTGTCAGGATAATAATTTTGATTAATTTCATAACTACACCTTGGCATTCTTCTGTATTGAAATGGCACACATTTGTGTGTGTGTGTATATGTGTGTGTTGTGCATCTGTTTTTCCTTTTGTTGTTGTTGTTAGTGTATTTCCCCAAAAAAGCTACTCTCTGGCCTGAAATTATTTTTTTTAATTTTTCAAATAGAATATTTAAAGATATAACCCATTATTATATACAAATATTTAAAATGACTGAAGTGTCTGAGAATTTAAAACAAAAATCTCGCTTTTTACACAGACTTATTGATACCCATTCAAGGTAAACTGAAGGACACGATTTGTAGCAAGAAGTATCCATCGCCCAACAACTAGGAAAGGACTTTAGGGAAGTGTCCAAACGGTATGCAAACACTTACTTATTTGACTGAGTTGATCATTTACAGACAATGGCTCATTCTCTGGAGCACCTAACAGCAGCTAAAAAGTTGTCTAGAAATTGAGCTATTGTTCCAGGGTGCTTGGGTGTCCAGATCTTTAGGAGGAACTGGGTGTGATTTTTGGAAGCAACCCCACAAGGCAGATCCACGAAAGTAAATTGGGAATCTCAGCAAGGTGGTGTGGAGCGGAGCAGCCCGAGAACGCTGTGAGATGCAAATAAAAAGTTGGCAAAGGGGACACAGTAAGTGGAGCAGATGGATGGCAGACGCCAGCTTGTTGTGAAATGAAATTCCATGAAAAATTAATGAAATAGAAAGATTGCGCACTGGATGAGGGTGCAGCGGCCGTGTTGCTCTCCATCCCCGGTGATGCTTTAGTAATCTGTGTGGCTGTCATCTCAACGGAGAAAAGACAGCCCGTCTACACCACTGGCTCTTATCTCGCTCGCTGACAGCTCAAGAGGAAAGACTGGATTCCAGGATAAAAATCAAATTGATTAAACCAACCGTTAGGCAGGATCTAATTGCATGAGGGGGTTTTCTCCTTTTCTCTTTCTCTCTCACTTTTTAAAATTTATATCAGAGCTTCTGGTTTCTAGTGACCCATGTAATAAGAGTAATTTGAAATTGCTTCAAGGGCGTTAGATATGATGAGTGAGCTTGAATTTAGAATAAAAGTATAAGATTCGTGTATTCTTATCTAAATAGCGGCAGTAGGGTTATTGACAAAAAGCTATCTCAGAGGAGTATTATATAAAGAAATGCAGAGTGAGAGACTGTAATTTTTGAGACATAGAAAGGTAACATATTATGAAAGCACTGTGTTTAATTGAAAACATATATGTGCATATGTGTATGTTACTGTGGGGGGGAGTGTGTGTACATTGCTATGTATGTGTATGTGTGTATCTAGACAGGAAAGACTAGAAACATTGGATCAATTTTATATCCTTCTGTATCTTTTTCTAACAATCCTATAAAATGTAAGTCAGAATTTTTATAACAGAAACTGTTTAAAAAGACCCTAGGAATGAAAAAAATTAAATCACTCATCTCTTTGAAATTTATAAATTTTATTTCTAAACAGATGTTGCTGTGACCAATCTGGGTGCTAATGACTTGCAAACAAGATTTGTAAAAGGGCAGATTTTCTTATCATGAACAAGATATTAAAAGCACTTAACCAGCTTGAAAAAATAAATAAATCACATTCCAAGTGAGCCATGAAAATCATGACTGTCCTTTGCAAAATAGTTCAACTATTGAATGTTAACACTTTCCATGTGATTTTCTGTGAGCACAAAATAATTTGAAAAAAAAAAAAAAAGCCTGAGAAAATAAAGGTAAGACAGCAGTGCCCGCTGGCTGAGGCTCTGACAATTCTGATTCTTGGTGCTTGGGTTTGTAGATAACATGAATCTAAATTAACCCCTAGTTTTCAATTAAATTATTTCCTTCGCTCAGAGGAATATAGGATGTAAATTCTTGATTGTTTAAATATAATCATTTATTTATAGCTGTTAATATATTATAGTTCACCTAATATGCCAATATCAATAGAACAACATGGCTTTCAAAATTTGAAGAAATCGGGGCTGGGGGAAATTCCTTTTAAATTTTGGATACACATAAGTTTGAAAGTGTTCTTGGGAGACCTTAAAAAGGGCCAATGAAAAGGTGCCTTCAGGATTTAAAAACCTGCAGACAGACCTGTGTTTCTACTGATGTCTCTTGCCAGTCTGGAACCAAGACATCCCTGTTTAGTGATTAAGGTTCAGGTTTTCCTTTCTGTTTTTATTTTAGTTAGAAGGAAGAAAGGTTGAGGGCTGTTGTGTCTGGCTGCTTGGATGACTTGGAGTAAAGTGAAAAGTGCAGTTCTAAGCTCTAAATCTGCAGCTGAAAACATATGAGAGGATCCAGTTTCCCAGGAACCACATCCAAGAATCAGCTACCTATGAGCTGATTTGCTTGGCTTTTAAGGGAATTTTAGTTTCTCAGACGTGAATGTGGCCACGTGCAGAACAGCAGACTTTCTTTTCTGGAGAACTGTGTATCTTATAATAAAGAGTTAATGGAGTTACCTGGGCCCTCTCTATCCATGCAGGGTATTTGATTACCTTTTATTTTAGTTATAGATATTGAAAATGAAAGGCAGAAGCATAATTCAACTTTATTCTTTTATTGACTTTGACTAAATTCCACTTGTGTCTGGTTTCTTGATAGAGAGTAGTTAGTAATTGCCCCTCTGTGTTATGAAATGCAATAAATATTAGAATTTATTATCACCTTGCTAAATTATAAAAAAAACAAATAGTTAATAGTGCTTTTAATTTTTCAAAATAACAAACAGGTTATATATTTTTATGTTTATATGAAGGACATAAAAATAATATTATTCCCGAGTAAGAAGTCGTGTCTGATATAGGAAACCTTCCTAAAAACAAAGAAAAGTAATATTTGTCTTTAAAATTGAAAGAAAATACAATATAAGCCCAGGCAATGTTATGCTTAAATGTCTTAGAGATGAGAATTGAAAGCTTTTCTTAAACTCTGTATACTTCTAAATCCTGAGACTGAGGGTGCATTTGCCAATCTGCTTCCAATGTAAAGGACAATTAGAACAGTCATGTTTGCTTAAGTGCTAATCATTCCAATGTGAGCACTCTACCTTAAACCTCCCCATGCCTTGTAAAAGCAAATGTTCCTGCATCAACACAGGAAGATCTGTAACGTAACGTGGGTACCAGGAAGCAATGGTTCAGGACCTGCTTCTTACACTGAAACTCCAACTACAATGAGGTTACAGCACTGCCACTGGACATTTTACATGAGTTCAACATCAGAGACCAGGGTTTTTTTTCCTGTGGCTGTTGTTATCACCATTCAAATGATAATAAATAAAACTATTCATAATATACTCCTAAACTCTCTTCTCTGAAGTCTTGAGTAGGTGGAGTGAATGTAATCTTGAAATGATCATCATAACACTTTGAGATGAATTCCTGTGGAGTGCTTTTAAACACCTTACCCATGGTGTGCTTCGGATAATTTTATAGATTTAATTAATCTTGGCTGCTCCGTTTGTTGGATACCAGATCTCTGGTTTTTGTTTCCTACTGCCTTATCATTTTATAATGTCTTACATGATTTCAAAACTATGTCTTCTCATGTGGTATTAAAATAAGATGGAGATTATGGGGACTCATTTCTCTATCATCTGAGCCTATCTTCCATTGAAAATAATAATCCCGGTCAAATTCCTTCTTAGGGTTAGGTTGAAACAAAAATGGGAAGGCTACTGTTTCTAAAAGCCATTATCAGCTAGGGCAAAACACATGCTTTGGATTTCTATAATTGCTTGAAAAAAAAAATCAACTGTACTGCTCCAAACATATTGCAAATGTATTTGAGGATAAATGCAATATTCCTTAAAAGTTTAATTGCATTCTTCTGAATGCAATTTAATAAACATGACAGAAATGTCAGCAAAATAGATTTTGACCTCCTCCAAACCCCAAGTCTAGCCGGGCTCACTCATCCCTGTCTGTAACAGATGCTGAGCTCACATTGGGCCCGCGGTTGTGAAAATAGCTGTGGCCTTAAAGGAGAAGCCCACCCTCTCGATATCAGGCTGAGCTGTAGGCTAAGAACCAAAATGTAAAGTCTCTAAAACACGCGCGCACACACACACACACACACACACACACACACACACACACACACAACTGTTCCTAAAGTTTATACAAATGAGAAGGATGAGAAAATAAATTATTTAAAATCAGTACCTTTTCCTAATCCTTAGGTAAACAGAAGCACTGAAATATGTATCTGTGCTTCACAAATAAAAAAAAAAAAATACAACAGTTAGAACCTGAAGGAAAAGCAGACGTCTAGGTTCAACTAGAACTCTAGCAGAAAGTGACATGTAAGCCCAGTGTATGTGGTTAAAGCACTTTTAAAAAATAATTAAATAAACCTATCTTTCAAATTTTCTCCCCAAAGAAAAATCACGCTGCTGCAAAAATTATTTGTTAAACATGTGGACGAAATAATAGGAAGTGACAAACATGTGAAAAACCTCTGAGATGGTAGCACAGGAAATACACTAGCTTAGACAGCCCTCACTACATGCACACATTAAATGATACCATCCTTAAAGATAGCTCTGATGTGTGATAATACATTACTTCAATGTGAATATACCACTCCATTCTAGAGTGAGCAAATGGGTACATATTGAAATTGAGAGATATATTTTTATGACTAAGCACATAGGTAGAAAGTTCCTTTATTATTAAGGTGAACAAATTTAAGTGTGCATGCATATTATTTTGTATGATCAGCAGAGTTTTAAATCCACGTCTTCATTTTGTGAAAACTGAATCATGACATGGCTTTTGTGTGTAGCTAATGAATAGAATTCAAGTCATTAAACTGTGTGCTTGTGTGCTTTGTGTAGACTGCTAATATATTCATGTGGAATAGAGAAATGCCAGGCTCAAGATTTAAAATACAATAAGTATTTATTGAAATCTTGAATATTAAAATGTTAAAAGACTTGTCTACTTCTGAAACATCAGCCATCTATTAAGGAATTCTGAAAGAAATCGTATGGCAAAATAAAATCCTGGCTACATGTGAGGGTATAAACACTTTGAGAGGTAGTGGAGAAAAGGTGCTGGTTTGTGGTTGAAGTTTGTAATTCTGAGGAAAATACTAATTGCTTAATTGCAAAAGTTCCAGGGAATCAACAATTGAAATTTCCCCATGTGCATACTTTGCATGAAGTAAAGCAAATCTTCTTGTCTTTGCCACTAATAAAAATATTCCAACTTCCAACATCATAAAAGGAAACAACACACTTGTACAAAAGGGGTTTAATGGAGTACAAAGGACACACACACAAAGGAGAGATGGAAGGAATAATTTAGAGGCTTCTTTTTCCTAAGTTTGATCAAAGTTCACCTCACTTGCTTTTTAATTTATGTAGCTTTTAATGCACACAGATACGTGATTTTAAAATATGAGCCAACCTATTCAATTCCATTGCTTGAAGAACTGCCAAATTTCACCTTAAACAATACCAACATGTTATAAGAAATAAATTGGTACATTTTTATTAATCTACATATTTATTAAAGTATAAATATATCTCCATCTCCTAGTATGGAGTAGTCTAAATACTACCAAGATCCAATAAGTAATGCTTTTTCTGTAAGTTTATATTACATGTCAGGATACAAATACAACTGTGTCAAATGAAAGTGGGGGTGACTGTAACCCTTTATGACCTCACACAATGTTACATTTTATAATACTTATAACAAGGATATGCTCAACATACATTTAAATGTTCCTTATATATAACAGTCCTGTGTATAATGAGCATACACAATGAGTTTATAAAATCAAAACCCACCAATAGAATGAGTCGCTTGCATTTCCTTTATTTCAAATAAAACTTCCTTACAAAAATAAGCTACCAAAATATAACATTGCCACTCTTTCTATGGTGGCAAAACATAAAAGAGACTCATTCACTAGGAGGAGCTGCAGAATTGGCTCAGAGGTTAAGATCACTGCCTGCTCTTTCAGAGAACCTGGGTTCAACTCTCAGCATCCACATGGCCCCTCACAGCCATTTGTGACCAGACTCTGAAGGGATTCAACAATGCTTTCTGGCTTCCAGGGGCACACACACACACATGTTACACAGAAGAAAAAAGAAACCATACACATAATTATTTTAAAATTTAAAAGACACTGGAAAAATTATGTCAGTTTTGAAATAATACATGGGAGGGGTTCAAAGGAGGGACTGGCTGTAGGAGAGGGGGCGTCAAACCTGTTGGAACATGTTGCATTTCTGTTTAATTGAAACATATTTTTAAAAAGAATTTCTAAGAGGAATAATCAGGAAATAAAACATTTTCTACCAAGATCTGTGTTCAGATCTGTGAGTTATAAGAGCTTATGGGAGGGAGAGATCAGTGAGGTTTTGCAGGATCCCTTCCATCATACACTTTTGAGACAATGAATCGAAGATAGAATACACTGTTCAGATCCTAGGTGTATGAAGAGGTGTGAAGGTGGAATGATGGTGTGGCTACCATCTTCTTCATGATCCTTCAACAATGGGCATCCTGATGTGCTCCTTTGTGTACTCTGGACTTAACAAAGTGATATCATTGTGTACTGTCAATGCATATTTCTTGTAGAATTAACTCATGTTTAGATTGCACATTTATAGATGGCTCTGTCTCCTTTATATTAGAATGGGGTTACATAACTCTGGAGTTTATCCACCCAACAGACATTTGTTAGACCCTTTTATTTTGTCAGTCACATGATAAATAGTAGAGATTAAACAATATAAGCTCTGAAAACTTCCCCAAACAGTCAGAAATCAAATCCCAGTGTGTTCTGCCTTCTCTGTCATTTAGGTGGAAGAGATATTTTATAAAACTCCCCTCTCTGAAAACGTGGGAGGCACACATCTATTGTTAGCTGAATTAGTCCCCAAATGATTGGCATGCTCATTGCTCATCTGTATTCTCATGCAATAAATGAAGTGAAACCATCAGACCCAACCAAAGAACCCTAAGTCTTTCTCTGAGAGCCTTCTTAGACAGTGCCCTTGCTGTCACACTGGAGCTCTCAACCCTGCTTCATTTATCCTGCTTCCAGCCCTAGCCCCTGTCATCTCTGTAAGGAGGTAGGTCCTCACTCCCAGATACACAGCTACACCCTACCTCCTATGCCAGTGGCCAGTGACTCAACTTCCCGCTCTAAAATGGTCCAGGCAGTGACCCAGTCTAACCCACCCTGCTTGCAGGTGAACCTGTGCACCAGCAACTGCAATAACACAAAATCCTAGCACCAAACCAAAGAGAATTACTTAAATTGCAGCCCTTGCTTGCAGTATGGCCTGGCAAACTCTGCATGCACGAGCCGGATAGCTCTTCCATGAGGTGAGGTTATTTAAAGTGAAATTCAAACCTATCTGTCTAGTGCATCTATATAATCAACAAAGGTGTTGGCTCCCCCCCCCCATTTCTACTCAATATGTCAATATATCAATGGGCCAATAACTAAGATACAATACAATATAATATGTTGTGAAAAAAGATGACATTCATGGATTCCATCCTATTTCTAGCTAAATAGATTGCTTCTTGTTCTCTTTTCATTATATACCTGCCATTTACCTATCTCTCTACAACCTATCTTTTCTTTATATAATAAGCAGGAGATGCATATAGAACCCACTCACAAAATTTAGTACGAGATGATGAAACTCTTTAGTAGGTCTTACGAACTTTAGCTACAGTACAACTACAGCAGGCATGCCTGAGTATTCACTTATAATTGTACTGGGATGTTTCAAATTTTGAGTGATATAGAAGCAAAAATTGTAGTGATGAAATTGAAATTAAACAATGTATTGGGTATTATTCGCTATTTGTAAATATGTCTTCAAATAAATAATACATTGTTCACAATTTGGGTATTAGCCCCAATGCCTGTTTATGATGGATGCACTTCATATTAATTCTTATGTGTCTCAAGAAATGGCACTTCCTCTTCTCACACTTGGAGGTTGGCTCTACTGTCCCTGTTCTAGCTGGTTTGCTCTTCAAACACCGAAGATGGCGTGGCTCCTGTCCTTAAAGGGATGCTCCCTCATATCAAAGCTCTTATCACCAGTGTGAAATACACCTGTGATGGAGAACATGCAAATTTCATACAGGAATGCCCTGAGATTATCTTCCAGGCTGATAGCACTTTTCTTTCATCTATACATCTCTTCTGTGTTGCCCTACCAAACCATTCCCTCTTTGAGCTGTCCTGGCTTTCTCTTTCCTGGATCCATAGGACCCACTGAGATGTTTTCTCTATGACTCTAAACCAGTAGTTTGTGAGTTGTTCTAATATAATTGGCAAGACAGAATAATGTCCTAGTCTGGACTCATTACAAAAACAGAACCAAGACTCTTAATAACAGTAAACAGGACACACACACACAAAACAAAACAAAACAAACAAACAAACAAAAAAACAGAAAACAAAGACCATGGTAGTAAATTAATTTTAAAACTATGAATTACTATTTTAAGTAGAGAGTTTTCACATTATCACAGCACAGAAAAGTATACTAAACAGAAGAGGGGGAGCTGGGGAAATGGTTTTGAATTTAAGAATATTTGCTAATATTCCAGAGGACCTGACTTTGGTTCTTGAGACCCACGTTAGGTGGCTCACAACCTCTGTGATTCCAGTTACAGATAATCAAAGGCCCTCTTCTGGCTTCTTTGGGCACCTGTACACATGTGGTATAGTCTCTCTCTCTCTCTCTCTCTCTCTCTCTCTCTCTCTCTCTCTCTCTCTCTCCCTCCCTCCGTCCCTCCCTCCCTCCCTCCCTCTTTTGCCCCCTCTCTTGTAGAGAACAAAAATTCATAAAATTAGAAACATTTATTTTCAAAATGTTAAACTAGCCTTAGAGATCAATGCATACAAGAAAGCCCACATTGTAAAATGTTGAGACTTTTTTTTTTTTTTTTTTTTTTACTATTCATCTGAAGTTTTATTTCATTAGCTGATAAAATCAGCAAGATGCTGTTTGGTTGTTAAGCAGCCTATAGCTTCTTTTAATATTTATTTAACATTTACATTTTCCTGAGTTTAGGATCTCTTACTTAATTCTCCCAATGAGGCTATCAGGGAGTGATATGAGCTATCTTAATTTTGCAGAGAAAGAAAATGTGCAGAAATGAAAAACACATGTGCTTCAGACCACACTTTCAGGAAATGGCTACTTCAGGCACCATGACTATCCTCCATCTCATTAATGACACTCTGACTTACCGAAATATCTGCTGCCCCTTTCCTGGGTTAAGTATTGTTCTCCCCACAGAGGACCCAAAGGGGTATTCCCCACGTTTTATTAATGTGTATGTGTGTCTGCCTCTATATATGTATGTATTCCTCATGCATGGGGATGCAGTATTATGTCCCCTGGAATAAGAGTTGTAGCTGATTGTGAGCCTCCAAATATAGTCCTGGAACCTAGGTCATCTGCAGAAGGAGCAAGTCTACTAATCATTGAGCAACCTCTGCAGCCTGAGTTCCCTACTTTTACATGGAATGTCCCTCATCAATTCTTTCTTTATTCCCTGGGACCCCAAGCTTTTCAAAGACCCTAGAAGAAACAAGTAACAGAATGAACTCAAGAAAAGTAGAAAAGATGTTGTAGTAAATCTCCAACCCCAAAAGGACCGTATAAAAACACACAACTCAGTTATAGTATTTATAAGCTGTACTCCTAGATTGGGCAGATTTGTTATTGTATTATTCTATTCCCCAGATATGAGATCTCTTATTACTTGAGGCTTCTCCAGGTCATGTGGTTCTTTTCTATCTTTCTCCCACTTCCTCTTCCTCTGTCTTTTTCCTCTCTCCTTCCCTACTCTTCCCCCACTTCTATTGCCCAGTAATAGTCTCCAGCCTTTATTTGAGCAGTTAAAATAGGGAGAAGGTTCTCATGAAATCACCTGTGTATGTGATCACTTGAGTACCTGAGGGGGTACCTCATCAGGACAGCCCCTCTCTAGGAAGCAGAATTAACATCAGAATACAAACAGCACCAGGGCAAAAGAGACATCAAAACCTGCTGCTACTATTTCATGGACCCTTTCAGGTCATCTCTGTGCTGTTCACAGGAGGATGCTTAGTGGTTGCATGCTGAGCATCTTGGGGACGCTATATCCTAAGAATTTAATATACTTAACATTTGATGATGAAGTGAGCTGGCAGAAGATATGCCGTTTCAAAGTGAAAAAAGACTTTCATCTGGTAGTGAGTTTATCATTCCACACAAAAGACCAGATAACAGCTTTTGCAATTATAAAAATTAACCTGTCAAGACCTGTTCACCTTCTGGTGATCTGTCATCTTGGCATAAACATGACTTCAGCCATAGAGATCATAACAAAACCACATGATTCTTATTGGGAAATATATATATATATATATATATATATATATATATATATATATATATATATATATATATATATATATATATATATTCTTAGAGATGATGCTATCTACTGTAAGGGCTGGAAATTTTCCTCTGCTATACAACATCTTTGCGTATTAAGTATAGTAGGATTTGACACATAATAGTGTGGTATATATATTGAACAATTCAACTCCTCAAACACCCTGTTTCTAAATGCTGTTATATACTGAACACAACATGATAGAACACTTAAGTACATATTTTGGGAGTACATTGATTGTCATTGCTATTCTTGTCAACTTGACTACATCTGGGATTAACTAAACCCCAAGTGGCTGGGTACGCCTGGGAGGGAGTTTTTCTTAATTAAATAACTTGAAGTGGAAGACCCACCTTTCGTTTGTTATCTTTTGATGTGGGACAATGTATTTTTAATGTCTGCTACAACTTATGGCAGCAGCTGAAATAAAGAGCACAGAAGATGGAGGTTCTTGTAATTTGCCTGCTAGCCTCACTAGCACTGGCAAGCCCGTTGTTAAACTGGCATTAGAGCCTACTCTTTTGGATTTCAGCATCTACTGAAGATCAGCTGAGACATCCACCTTCATTGACTAAACAACTCTGAATTCTTAAGCTGTCTATTGGCAGACCACCATTGTTAAACCAGCTGGCTCACAGGCACTCTACTAAGTAATTCTATTATTTTTTCTTCCTATAGATCTAGAGAACCATGATTTACAAACTACTTCATTCATAGCAAGCAGAATGTCACCATTCTGTCACTTTGGAGACAATTACTAGACAGTAAAGTCAGTTGTCTTATCAGAACCCTTTCCAGAAACATTACCTCTACCTCTTAAGATCTATAGATTCTGTTTTCAGCTCTTTAAACATCCCTTATAGATAAGCCTCCAGGGATATGAAATTTTTGTAGAACTGAATTAACACCAGATTGCATTTAACAGTGTCCAGATTTTTTTTTTCCTTGATGAGTCTGTCACATTCATGGCCACAGAACGGGATGGTGCACAACATGTAACTTTTATTTTTTATTATGTTCTGTCTGATTTTCTCATCTCTCTGGCTTCTCTGAAGTTCCCCATTGTTAGCTAATAGTGGTGGGAGTTGCCAGCATTCTGAAATGAGCTATCAATCACATCGTAAGTGAAGGGGGGTAAGGTTTTGTTTCCTTACAATAGCTTGCTTTCTTCAACAAATAGAATTATTCTCGTGTGTTATTTTTTTATATAAAAAGAAATTTAAAACATGAATGGTGACATTTTTGTATTACAGGTAAGAAAACTGTGACTAGGGAATGAAAGTTACTATTTTAGAAAGCTAGATAGGAAAATTATCTGACTTGCGCTTGCCACAAAAACATGAGAGTGTAAGTTCAGATCCCTGAAGATCTCTGGCTGACAGGTGCAGTGAGTCAATGAGAGACCTGTTCTGGGGGGGGGGGGGGGGGGGGGGGGGGGGGGGGGGGGGGGGGGGGGGGGGGGGGGGGGGGGGGGGGGGGGGGGACGGGGCTCTGGTCTCCACACCCATCCACATACAATTACCTAAAAAAGGCCCTGGCATGTGATTAAACACAGACATACAGGGGACTACCAGAAAAGCACAGGTCCCTGAAAGGCTAAGTCTCCTGGTGTAAAGATACACAGAATTCAGGAAAGAATAACCTCAGAGCAATAAAGTTAATTGTTATTTAAGAGACTCCTGTGGGGACTTTTCAGTGTTATTTCAAACAACTGTCTCATAAGCAACATGTCACTAATGGCTAGCACATACAGATGTAAGGTAAAGGGCTTTGGAGCAGAGTTTTTGTATTTCTCTTTCCAAGAAGAATTTTGAAGTATGTCAACCAAGTTTACATGGCCTTACCCGTCGTGTATGTGGTGTATGTATGTGCTTGTGTTTGTAGTTGTGCCTATATTTATATATGCATCCATTAATGTACACCTTCCCTGAGCCTTCTCTTCCCCAGGTAACATCAGTCATGTAATGTTCTGACTTAAAGATTGAAGAGAGATTTTATATATTGCTGAACTAAACTCATACACACAAGCCTCATTCTTTTTCAGTATCATTACAAAAGGTATATTGAATTTCAAAATAATTATTAATCACATCTCACATAAGTAATTCAAATAGTAAAAAAGCAGAGTTACATATTTCAAACCTATAATAAAATTAATAAACAAAAGGAAATCAATATGCTATAAATATATTCATAACACACAGAGAAACACACATACACATATACATACACACACCGTACATAAGAAATGTCTGGATGAATCCAGTGCTGTCAAACAATTCAGCTAATAGTTTTCTATTGAATTAAAGTATGTTATTTGCTCAGCAAAAATCAGCATCCAATGTCAAATACCATGTGTATAGTTATCAAATTTAAATAGATATTTTCATTATCATTCATTTAAATTTATAGCAAAACCCCCATTACCGTGTGAATGTATGTCTCTGATGCTTACGTGCAGTAAATTTTTCACCCACTTTGATGCATAAACAATAAGCTTAGTGATTCAGTTTCCTAGATTATGTTTATTCTGTTTTTATGCTAGCAATACAAAGACAAAATCAAAATGAAGTTCTCAGTAGACACATGTCGATAAACATACATGCCCTGCTTCAAATGTAGTTAGTAAATAAACAATACTTAAAGATAAACCAGATGCAGAATTGTCAAATCGGACATTTGAACTTGGGTGTGTGCTACGCCAAGGAAAATAGGTTAAATCATTGAGCACATCCTATAATAGAGCCTGTGTGCTCACCAAATAACCAGGGGATATCATCCATTCTCAGTAGAATACATGCAACTCCATTACATACAAATTAACTGAAATGGCTTTCTCCATCTGTTCAAACCTTATTTATAAACTTGTTTTACATAAACACTCACAGGTAGGCTTTTCTGGGTTTTGAATTTTCTGTAGGGGTGTTTTATTTATAATAAATCGAGGAATGTCAATCTCGATCCCCACAAATGGAAATATGAAAGGTCTTCATGCCTCTGAGCTAACCAAGTAGACAGAGTTGGTCTCTTTAGGTCACTGCCTGAGCCTCTTATGTGGAGGTGCAGGAACCTCCTGGCTCAGAGCTGGGAAAAAAGATTCTTGAGTGTGGGCTAAAGGGTAAGTTGTATTAACTTGAGCTCCAGATCTCAGTACAGTGCAATATGCAAGCATCAGGCTACCAGTATCTGTATTGGACTGTATTGAACTGAGCTTGTATGTGGCATTCAACATGTCTGGCTGCAATAGATTTTGTTAGTTTCTAATCTAGTGTGATAGCAATGCATACAAATTGTCTAGCATCCATCTCTCAATAATTGCACAGGATTGGTGTCGAAACTCCATTTGATACTTGGGTCCTTTACACAGAGTGGCACAAGATTTGCATAGACCCTCGGCACATACTCCTGTCTACTTTAAATCTCATCTAGATTACCTATAGGAACAAAATCACTGTAAATGCTATGTACATAGTTGTTATAATGAACTATTGGAGAACTACCAACTACGTTTTCTGTATAAATTAAGAATAAGTATGATTTTTATAAATATTTCAGGTCTGTGGTCATTAGAATCCATGGATGAGAGAGTTTTGGATATGGAGGACAAATGTATACTAAACGCCAGTATGATAACGTGGCAACTGACATTCAGCAAAAGCTATTTTATGCTGTAAACTTAACACTGAGTGTGAGCATGTTTGTGTGCACATGAATGTATATGTATATATGTGTGTTCATATGAGTGTGTGTGTGTGTGTGTGTGATTGCACTCCATATTCTACATTTAGGTGGACCAGAGCCAGGTTATATTAAAAATGGCACTGGTAAATTTGAAAGTAGGTTGATATTTTCATTTTAATGCCTGTTTTCTGACAATATAGTGGATTAAATTATATGACCACAAACTCTTATTTCTTTGACTTCACCTCCTACAAAGTTTAGGGTTGTTTTCCTCTCACGGTCACCACTTGTGTTCAAAGTAATATTTCATCTACAGAGTCTTGATAATAAGGGGTTAATTACTCTCTTGAAACCATAAAGATCATTCTTTTTGCTGAGATCTCTTGGAGCCCATGAAGGCCAAACCTATGGGCTTGAAATTGAGGCACTTTAATTAATCTCTCCATTCAAATAAGGACTAATTGTTTTTAATTGCTCAGTGCATTGTTCTCTTATAAGGTCACACAACTGTGTTGATTCTTTTGAAGTTGTTTTGGTCAAAGAAATAGGAACCAGGCATCTATTTGATGGAACACAAATAGATGTGTCCCCAAAGAAGGAGCTATGAAAATACCCAAGGAGCTAAAGGGGTCGGCAACCCTATAGGAGGATCAACAATATAAACTAACCAGCACCCCCCTCAGAACTGTGCCTCTAGTTGCTTATGTAGCAGAGGATGGCCTAGTCAGCCATCAATGGGAGGAAAGGCCCTTGGTCTTGTGAAGATCATATGCTGCAGTACAGGGGAATGCCAGGGCCAGGAAGCAGGAGTGGGTGGGTGGGAGAGCAGGGCAGGGGGAGGGTATGGGGGACTTTCAGGATAGCATTTGAAATGTAAATGAAGAAAATATCTAATAAAAATGGAAAAAAGGAAAAAGAAAAGAAATAGGAACCACTGAGTGGATCAGGTTCACTGTAGTTTTAAAGTGATATATGCTTTAGTTTCTGATGACCTTTCAACAGAAGTAACCAAGGTATCACACACATCCGAGTTTATAAACAAGCAATAATTATACTCTTCATCTATATATCCTTCCCTCATCTTCTTCAGGAATGATTCAAGTGCTGCCCCAGATGAACAACCTCCTTTCACCAAAAGTTTCATAGCCTATCTTAGTAAATTCTTCTTTGCGTATACCTGCGGGGTGGGATTTACAAGGACTAATGCCTGTGGGTTCATTCATTATGATCTGGGATTGACAGAGAAGCACATGGCATTTCCCGTATCTCAGAAATAGTTTTATAAGTTCATTAGCTCCTTTTCTCATCTCTGTGATGCAATACCTAAAAGAAATGACTTAAGGGAGAAAGAATTATGTTTGCTCACAGTTCAAGTGATAAATCCCTCATGGTTGGGAAGTTGGGATTGTGGGGTCAACTCTGAGGTAGTAGGAGGATTTAATCTTACATCTCAAGAATCACAGAAGTAGAAATAATGGAACACCAGTGCTTGGCACATCTTTTTTCTTACCATTTTTATTCAATTCAGGAACCTAAGCCATGAGACAGTACTACCAACATTGAGGGGCATTCTTATCAGTTAATCTCTTTGGAACCCCCACCCCCTACAAATTCTCCCCTAAGCCCATTCTCATTCTTACCCTAGGTATTTCTTTAAGAGATGACATTGACAGTCAAATTAACCATCACACCATTCAATTACATATTCTAATTTAAGATAAGGCTCAACACAAGATTTTGTTTTAGTAGTTGTTTATGAAAAACAATTGCTAAAACAAATATCAAATACATGGTAAAACCTTTTGGTTCTGTGGAAATTTATTTATTTATTTAAAGTGTTTTGTATGAATGTTGCATTAAATGGAAGTAAAAAGAAGATGGTGAGATTCCCAAATTGGGGAACAACTTGTGGGCTACCTTTGTCTCTGATAATCTAAAGGTACTGGGGATTCATGGGAAAATAGGCTAATAAAATCTAAGCTTTCAAGGAAAAAAATATATATGGTTATAGAAACAAGGAATATACTTTCACTATGTAATCAAAATTAATTTCAATGTGTTTTTTTGTTATGAGGCAAATGAGATTGAAAACAAATGCACAGAACACAGACCCTTTGCTTCAAAAACCTTGTATTTCTCCAAGTGTGAACCTTGGGTGCAAGCTAAAAGACAAAAGCTTCGAGTCATCCTGGGAGTGAAAAGGGTCGAATGCTTATTGGTGGAAACTGGTGACATGTATGTATATTAAACAGGCTGAGATCAACCATACATGGAGTTGATTTTGTCAGACCCCCCCCCAACAACCCCTCCTCCCCGCCTGCTCTAACAGATGTTTAGAGCACTTACATTCTGCATTCTCCTGATACTTTCTCCCTGTCTTGTTCCTTTCCTGGGGTGTTGCACTCTTTTGTAATGGGCAAAACAGAGTCAGATCCAGCCCAAAACTAGCTGTGGAACTCCATCATGAACTCACATAAAGGCATGGAATGAAAGGAACAAGAGGAGTCTTGGTGTGGGACTGAGGGTACACTGTCCTTCTAGTGTTCCAAAACTGATGTGATATGTGTGTAACGCAAATGAGCAGCAGTCTGTTCAACTAGAAGAGGAAAATAGACGTTCTTGATTATTCTTCCTAGTCCTAACCTAGGAATGGAGCAAAAAATCCAGGCCTAAAGTCAAGGGACTAGAAGAAATATAATTTTTATATAAACTGTCGCTCTTATCCCAGCTTCATGATTTGGGCCTAAAGCAAGCATCACTGTTGTTCTTGAGTGTACAAAGTTTTTATTAATGTTTATATAAGCTAAGACCCTTCATTGCTTTTGTTTCTTTCTGGTTGTAACTTTCTTTCCTTCCTTCCCTCCCTTTTTCTCTCCATCCCTTTCCTTCCTTCATTCTTTCCTTCCTTCCTTTCATCCACCATCTTTCCTTTCCTCATTAACACTGTTCTGTGTATGAATTTGGCATCTCTGCTTCATACTTTTAAATTCTCATTAAAATATAATATAGTACTTTTAGATATGTTAATTTTTAAATTCTATTTTGCAAGTGAAATTTTCAGGTACCACCAAATTTCATCTTCAAAGCCAATTTAGTCTGCATGTGTGTTGAGAGAGGCTAATATCTTTTCCCAAATCAGAATATAGAAATGGCCATTGGGGCATCAGAGATCTTTATTAGGGACTCAGCTCTGAGGCTGAGCATCAGGTCACACAGAAGAAGATAAGATTTGTGTGCCACTAGTCAGAATCATGTCACTGAGGATGCTTAGCTACCTCCCTGGATCTCCAGAGCTACCCCTTGTTCAGATGGCCCAACCTCATGACACAAAGGACAGTTGTTAATACCCATCCTTATCACATATTCACAGGCCTGTGGCTTCTGCCCCAGAGTTCCTCTAAGAAATGAGTCAATCTGTCTACAAATAGAAGGAACCCAAAACACTGACAGAAAGTAAAAAAATAAAAACATCCAAACCAAAGTCTAGGTAGAGGCAAAAAAAAAAAAAAAAAAAAATAAAATTTTGACAAAATTTTGATGCCAGATTAAAAATGGCAGTTCATATCTGCAATCCCAGCATATTGGATAACTAGACAGGAAGGTTGTTATGAATTCAAGGTCAACCTGAACTAGACAGTGAGACCTACCTCAAAAACACAAAATACGCACAACCACAACCAACTGATGTCTTGGTGCTTCGCTTCCTATTTTATGAAACTGGGAGGGGCTAAGGAGATGGTTCAGTCCCTAGCATATTTGCCAAGCAAATATGAAAAACTAAGTTTTGATTTCTAGCACCTGTTTAAAACTCTGGATATGGAGGCCTTTTCCATATAAAGCCCAGTGTTGGTAAGGTAGAGACAGGCAGATTTCTGGAGCTCATTGGTCAACTAATCTATCCTGCTTGGTCAGCGCCACAGCAAGTGACAGACGCTGTCTCAAAAGAAATTAGGTAGGAAGACACCACCTATGACCTATACAGACATGTGCACACATGTGCACCAAAGCGCGTGCACACACACACACACACACACACACACACACACACTCATAACCACATGTACAGATCACACACCGTGCAAACACAAAACACACATACACACATACAAACAACAGAATGAAAAGGAGAGAGAAGAAGAAGAAGAGAGAGAAAGAGAGAAAGAGAGAGATAGACAAAGAGACAGAGAGGAGGAGGGAGGGAAAGGTAGAGAGAGAAAATTATTTGTGAGTAAAATAAAATGAACAAGTTTGGAAGAATATTGTCTTGAGGAGCACTTGTAATCCCGTAAGTTCCTGTGAATTAAGCATACAGTTTATTGTTAGCCAAGGAACATGCAAACTTTAGGAATTTTTCAGGACTTTTATTCTTGCACATATTCTCCATGGTAGCTCCTTGATATTCATAAGAGATATACCCTCAGAGATTTAAGAATGCTAAATCTGCCAAGAGTTTTATAGTGTGCCATTTCTCCCACAGAATAGAATAAAATTTCCAAATGGACTTCTATGTAAGGTGTACTTATTTTAAAGGAGAGTTTGAGATATTATGACTTATATAAACTTAAAAGGTTTTTCTGGAGATGTCTCAGAAATAAGGCATGGTGGTTATCTCTGAGGAAGTGAAGCATATTGTATTCTCCATGCTTAATTCAACCTTAAATTTTTGTGGGTTGGATGACACGTGAGAATATTGCTAAACATTAATGTTCATGAGACAATAGCCATTAGAAAATTCTTAGATCATCCACTAGTAGGTACAGACATTTTTGTTCCATAATGGAATTTGATACTAAGTAATTGGTGTTAAATTTTCAATTTGTCTGTGCTATGTATTTTCTTTCTAGAAATTATAATATTTTTAGAAATTTTAGCACCTGCATCCTGAAAGTTTTAGAACATTCTGGTCTTCATGAAGAGAACAAACCTTGTATTATTCAACAGAAAGAACTAATTTTGTTTTTTGTTTTGTTTTCCCGACAGCATTTTAACCTAGGCTATTTCAAACAGAGTAGAGCAGGACAGCCTAAAAGAAGCATAGGGATAACCAACCTGGCTCCTGGCTCTGTTGCTGGAAATAACGGGACAAGATTACAAGATTGTCAGGCCTAACCTGAAATAAAGATTAGCATTAAAGGCAGTTTAGTTTCTCCTACCTGTGAAGTGGAAACTTTCCTGTTTTGGAAAGCAGTTTAGACATTGTTTTGGAGGGGCAAAACATGAAGGATTGTTTAGCTGAAATGAACAGGGTAGAAGTCTAAGACAGACTCCTGAAGGAATGTTTCCTGAAGCAGATACAGGAGACATGATGTTCTTCTAAAGCAAGCATGAAAAAACACAAGTGATGAAAGATTGTACGCTAACAACATGCATGCATTGGTACACTTTACATGGCATAGCTGAGCTGCATTTGTTCAGATTCCATAGAGAGAAATGCATGGAGATAATTCTTGTCCTGTACAGCAGTTTTCCTGCAGCTTCTGAGAATTTGATCTCTTGGTCAGAGAATTCACCCGAGATAGAAGCCAAGCTCAGCCTCCATCACTATCTGTGAAATCCTTTTTATACTCTCTCCAAACATCACCTGTCCTCCATGGGTCCTGCTTCGCCACAGGCTGAGCTTGGCTTCTTTATAGATCTATCTCTACGATGGTTATGAGACTCAAGTATTTGCTGACCTTTGCTTCACTGAGAGAGGCACAGCAAAGAAATTCTCCNTGAATTCCTCTTGGTCTGTCTTGCTGATTCCAGCCCAGGCTGAGACCTAGCTGTCTCTAGTGAGGAGTGCCATCACTGCTGTTTTGTTGGCTAACAAGACTCTACTGAACTGGATGGATAGTGTATCCATGAAGTAGTCGCGAGTGACTGAGCTGCAGCTTCAGACCAGTGAACTCTACTGCNGATTTCCAGACAACACAGACTGAAATTGTTTAAAAACCCTTTCTAAACAGGTCCACTTCCTCTCTAATCCTTTCTTTCCCACTCTATCTAGTGGGAGGTGGGATAAAAGGGAAGATAAAGTATTTAAGAATCATCATTAAAAATCAGCATTTTAAAAAAAAAAAAAAAAAAAGAAATTTTAGCACCTTCTTTGTGGTTGTCCTTTGCTGTGATGGATAAATGATTATCAGAATGATGGTAATTTTCTAATGATTTAGAATGTGAATTGCCTTCGTAACTAGGAAGCCAAAAGGTTGGCTAGCCTGGGTCCGGAGCAGGAGAGTCTTACAGGATATCACACAGTACACTGAATTATGACACAGGAGCCAGGTTGTTCCCTAGTCGGGGTTCTCCTAGCTTATTTTCAGTAGTTGTTGGAAAGAATGGCAGCAGGACTGGGACATTTACTTTGCTATACAGTCACCTGGCTCACAGTCTTTTTGGAAACTTCTAGCAACTTCTGGCTTTTCCAGCTCTAGCAGTCTTCTTTCCATGGTCAGACATGTTTTTATGATTGTTCATTGAACATTAAGAATTTAAGTTTAAACTTGAGAATAATCATTAGTATACAGTATTATTCTCAAGACATTTAAAACATAACAGGACAAATCAGGGCATGGAGAAGTGAGTTTTAAGCTACTATCTCAGTCACCATGATGGTTGGATTTAATTGTCTGTCTGACTCTGGAATGTCCTATGGACATGTCTCTGGAGGAAGGGGTGGGGGTGGCTATTAACGTTACATCAATTAAGGAAGGAAGACTGACACACTGGGACCATACTGATGGAGGACATTCTGCATAAGAATGGAGAAAGTGAGCTAAGCACTGACATGCATGCACTATTTAATTTTTGGTTTTGGGTATGTACTGGCTAGTTTTGTGTCAACTTGACACAGCTGGAGTTATCACAGAGAAAGGAGCTTTAGATGGGGAAATGCCCCCATGAGATCCAGCTGTGGGGCATTTTCTCAATTAGTGATCAAGAGGGAGAGGCCCCTTGTGGGTGGGACCATCTCTGGATCTATAAGAGAGCAGGCTG
>NC_034605.1:13051279-13056832 GCF_900095145.1 Mus pahari
GAGAGCAGGCTGAGCAAGCCAGGGGAAGCAAGCCAGTAAAGAACATCTCTCCATGGCCTCTGCATCAGCTCCTGATTCTTGACCTGCTTGAGTTCCAGTCCTGACTTCCTTGGTGATGAACAGCAGTATGGAAGTATAAGCTGAATAAACCCTTTCCTCCCCAACTGCTTCTTGGTCATGATGTTTGTACATGAATAGAAACCCTGACTAAGACAGGGTACGATGTGCACAGTTGCTTCAAGTTTCTGCTGTCTTGGCTTCCCAGCAGTGATGGACTAACCTGGAAATGTGGGCCAAATAGAAACCTGTTCTCCCGTGAGTTGCTTTTGTCAGGGAACTTTAGAAAAGTCCTAGAAAATAAAACTAAGGAAGTAAGCCACTAGCTTATTTCACATTGTTTTGGAGACATTTCTATTACTGCAGTGCAACACTTACATATTTGCATTCCTAGAAGTTTGAGGGTAACATAATAATCACACTTGATTTGAGATAACCTTGATAGGTTTTTTTCAATCATTCAAAACATACAGTAAAAAAAAAAATGTCAAAGTGCATTTAATGATTTATTCATAATCTTAACCTGGGGTAGGAGTGTAGTTTAGTTGGTAGAGTGTATGCATGCAACACAAAACTCTGGATTTGGTCCCCAGCACGGTAACTATCCATAGCCATCCAATGTACTACGTTCTCTACTTCATCCATGAAGTTATTGAAAATGATATAGCAAGAATTAGCTTTCAAATAACTAAAAGCATAATTTTTAATTCTTCTAATTTCTCTCAAAACCTGCACATGCACGTGCATGCACATGCTTGCACATGTATAGGTGTACATGTGCACACACACACACACACACACAATTAATCCTATTTTAAAATCACATAATAAATGGAAAGAAGTTATATGGGGAAGCCTTGTAGCTTGATCCTGTCTTCCCGTTTTTAGTCTTTACACAAATGCTCACTAAGAATTCTGTGTATTTCTGTCTTCTCTCTTCCATCTTCGTCATATACTACTACGTGTTCATCAAACTATCATTTTAAACCTATGTCCTAAGAGCACATAACCTAGATTAAGCTTCTTTTTCTAATTGTGGAGGATTAGGAATGATGGATGGGTACATATACAACTCTTCTAGTCATCACAGGCTTTTATGAAATGGACCAGCCAATTATAACTTTGCACATTCTCTCTACTCTGTGTTTTTTGTCAACCTTTCCAGGTATGTGTGGATTCCTCTTTGGTGTGCATTGTATTGAATTCTAATAATCCAAGGTGGAAGTCATCCCTGCTTTTTTGTTGTTGCTTTAATTTTATTTATTTATTTATTTATTTATTTACATCCCAAATGCTGCCCCCTCCCAGTCCCCCCTCTCACAGAAACCCTTTTCCCCATTGCTGTAGCCTGACTGTAACATCCCTGCTTTCTAGCAACAAGACTCCTTCCCTATTGAAATTTGGTGACACTTATTTGAAACCATATGATGGACAATTCCACAAGGATTGAATAGGCTGATCAAAACCATGTTGTCACCACTAAGGAATTTCATTGTGAGGATATAACTCAGATTTGCATAATACAATTAAGGTTACAGTTGTTTTAGTAACTGAGAAAGCTGCCCCGGATGGCAGCAGGGTCTTGCTGATGTCACTGGGCGGTATCTAGGCCACTGCCAGTTCCTCCAGGGAGAAATACAATGCTTGCTACATAACTGTTTCCTCACACAGAAGAGAAGCAAAGGAAAAAAAAAAGCAACAGTATGGTGGGTCTGGTTATAGATCTAGGATTTATTTCACTGTTTTATAAAAGAGTTCACCAGATTAATGGACTAAATTATACAAAATTCTTGCATTTCTGCTTGCCCGTGTTGTATAGGCTAGCTTCATGCATCTCTCATATGCCAAGAGATGAGTACAGTATAACTAGTAAATAAGAACCTGGTCTTTGTCACTTAGGCTTTTCAAGTATGAGCTTAGGGGTATCTGTTTTAAATGTAGCTTATAACACTATCATTCTTTCTGTTTGCTTAGTTTTTCTTAAGCATGTGTGATTGTAAGTTTCTTTTTACATTGTTTTGTTTGACTGGTGTGTGTGTGTGTGTGTGTGTGTGTGTGTGTGTGTGTGTGCATATATGTGTGTGTGTGCCAAAAATGACTCAACATCATGTCTATCTCTCTCTCAGTTTTCCTTAATTTGTGAGAAAACATCTCTTGTGAGACATGGAGTTCACAGGTTCATCTAGGCTGTCTGTCTAGACTGCAACCTCCTTTGCCCCACTAAGATTGGGATTCAAGTTGAATGCCTCTATTGTGGATTTGCCAAGAGGGTTCTGGGAATCTAGACTCACACCTTCATGCTTTGACAACAAGAATGTTACCAAGACAGTGTTCCAGCCCTGGTTTCTTTATTATTATAAAATCTATTAGTTTGTTTGATGCATAGGGAACATGAATGACCTGTATATGGAGGTCAGGGGAAAACTGGAGAAGTCAGTTCTCTCCTTTAATCATATGGATTCCAGGACTTGATGGAAGCACTATTACCCACTAAGTCGCCTTGCAAGCTCCAAGCCTTTCTATTTAATGCATATATATGTTTACTATAGGTACTTGGAAAAAAAAAATCTTCAAGAAACCAAAGGAAGCTTCAATATAAAGATAAATAGCTAGGCACTCAGAAATTTTATCTAAGTTTTAATTCCTCATTGGGACACTTTGGTGAAAGTACAGATCAGAATTTCATTAACTATGAAGAAGCTTTGAGAATTCTACTACAAGCTGGGCTAACAGGAATGTGAGGTCCCCCTTTTTCTTATTTCTAATACAATATAAAGCTGTGCTTGTCGACACAAAATGTCATAAAGAGAAGGACAACGCTTCTATCATTTATTTTCATGAAAAACAAAGATAAATAAGTCATGACTTTCAAGAGTACTATAACTCTCCATTTATGAAAACTAAATACCAGATAAAAGTAAAAAAGAAAATTGAGCTTGATCAGATAGTAAATTAGTTGTAAGTACTTGCAGCATTTTATCATCATCCTTTCTTCTTTGCCATGTATAGAATAATACCTTAGTAAGAAATATCCTCTATAGGAATGTATTATATACCAAAGAGCAAATGACTGAAATGCATCACATATCAGTGTTTGTTCGGCATCCTAATTAGCTGAGATGATGTGCCAAGGTCTAATAGTGGTCGTGACCAGGAAGAGAAGCTGTCTTCAGGGTGCTCTGCTCAGAGCTGAAGTCCACAACTCACTCCCTAAGCATCATACAGGGGTGTTCCATCCTGCATGCTATTTTTTTATTATTATTTATTTATTATTATTATTATTTATTATTATTATTATTATTTTGAAACTACAAGTCACCTCCACTCTGCAAGTGGGGGAAGCACTGGAGATCCATCCCACACATGTAAGAACAGCATGTTTGCTTTCCCAAACAGAGCTTAAGACATACCACAACAAAGCTGCCTTCTCCACATTAGGTTGAGCAGATTGAGAAATAGTATAAGGGAAGAAATTAAAGTCTTGCTGTTGTCTTTCTGGCCAGTTCACGTAATGATGAAGTCAGGAACAGGATGGGAAAGCCAACGCAGTTCACAAGACCTTGGAGTCTACAATCATAGATGGACACACAAGAGTGGGCCAGAGTCCTTCTTCCATGGGATGTGTGATAAGCTGAACCCAGACCAGTACTTGCCGTCTTCATTCACTTCAAGTTAAAGGAAACAGAGTAGAACAAAGCCATATTAGCTTCCCCTCAGCACAGGTTCTAAGTGTAGACACCAAATTTGCCTATTCAACTTCAACCCCAGGGAAATTCATAGTGTTTTCTGCTGACCCATTACATCCCCTTTAAATAGTAACTTTTGAGGAGAAACGATGGTAATTATGAAAGGCACACAATGCCTGTGGCACCTAATTCAGTGCAACAGGATATGAAGGAGACTTCTCATCTTCGGAATCCATTATTACCATTCAGAGATCACAAAGGAAATTGCATAAATATATTAAAAATCAAACTCACCATTCTAATGTGAGTATGAAGGAAAGTAACTACGTTGCCCTGGTATGTGACAAATTAATAATCAGTAGCCATCCTTCATTTTGAGGATGAAGACTGCCCTGGGAAAACCTCCATGTCTTGTTCCATTTTCTGATGATGCTAAACCTCGAGTTTAGGTTGTGGAGGTTTAGGACACTCTGTCCTCTACCAAATGCTTCCGAGGGAAGGTTATTAGCACAGTGAGGGGCTGTTCTCTCAGGAGAGCTGCACGTAAAATGACCAGGGAAGAAAATAGCAGCAACTTCTCAAATTAGCATAATTAGTAATTATCTCTTAATCGCCCCACTCGGCTTTAGAGACTTGGCACTTGAATTTCTGCTTAAAGTTCACTGAGGAAAAACAAATTTCACGGTGGAACATCTCAATAACACAGCTGAGCTGGTGAGGTAGTCCCTCGCTCGCTCAGTGAAGGGAAGGGGACAAAGAGGGACATATGGAATTGAAGTTCTTCTCTGTTAGCCTCTGGTAAGTAAGCTTACCTATTGTGGCAAGAGCACCCAGAATTCAAATGCTTAACTTCACTTAAATAGCCCCTACTTGCTTTCTCTCTGACTCTGAAGATACTTTCAAAAGTTTCTTTCCTCGGAACTCAAAGTTACCTCTTCCGCTGAGAATAATTCTATCCAGTGAAACATAGTGTAGCTTTTTTTAACCCTCAAATCAGCCCCCAAATAAAGTGAATGTAAAACAAACAAACAAACAAAAAACAAACAAACAAAACAAAACAAAACAAAAAAGCAGAGAATATAAAACCATTATGTGTATCATTGTCAGCAGTTACCAAACCTTTCCTTTTAGCCCACTGGAATCCAAATCCTAATAAATTGAAGAAATTAGAGTCTATGACAAGAAAACAAATAGACTGTGATAATGATATCTGACATGAGAGAGATGACATCTATAGTTCTGAAAAACCAAAAGCCTCCTCTTTTGATGCCATTGAGCGAAGAATTCTTTGCAACCGATCAAAGCAATCTTCTGTTATTCATTGGTTGTACTTGATGTATATCTTGTAGTGTTTTGGACAAAGCCTATACCATCACTTTACAAGATGAATCAATAAATTACTGGACAGTAGATTTAGGAGGGGACAGCAGTAGGCCTTTACTTGTCAAGTTCAACAGAGAAACTTACACAATATAGAAGCAAGGTACATTTTAAAAATTATTATCACAGAAGTGAGACTCTTTTATTCAGGCACTCTAGTGTACCAAGATAAAGGATGAGGATACGTGACAGAATTCAAGAGTGGCTTCCCTTAGTCCTTTCTACTAAAATGTCTTTCTGACACTCTGCTTTTTCTGGACTGTTTTTTTTTTTTAAATTATCAGTCCCACATATTTATTAATTTGTATATCTCCAGAGTTTTGGATGTACTGATAATTTGCATTAGCAGTTTAGAACTTGCTTTAAGCCGGGCGTGGTGGCGCATGTCTTTAATCCCAGCACTCGGGAGGCAGAGGCAGGTGGATTTCTG
>NC_034605.1:13057362-13059278 GCF_900095145.1 Mus pahari
TAGATAGATAGATAGATAGATAGATAGATAGATAGATGATAGATAGATAGATAGATAGATAGATAGATAGATAGATAGATAGATAGATAGATAGATAGTATTTCAGACTTTTAGAAGAAATGCAGCAGTGGAAGTCAGCATTACTTACAAGTTCACCATCACTCTCCTGGGGAAATGACTTTGAGCCTTGCTGGTAGCCAGCTCAATGTCTCCCTGCAGGGGCCTCAGCAGCACTGGTGTAGATGCACTCACTCTTTGTATTCAATAGGAAACTTAGTGCAGGTTTAGTCCCGGCTGACTATTACCACGACTCAGAGCATGAATGAACCCAGCACAGTCTTGCTCCATCTCTGAGAGGCACACTGTGCTTTTTCAAACCAAATCTTAATTTGAGCACCTGCCCTGAAATTGCAAATGAGTAAGAGGCTTTTCCCATAGTTCCTTTCGCTTTCTTACCTAACAAGGTGAATTGTTCTGACTTTCTCTACTCTGTCACTTTAAATTACAGTTAAATTACAGTCTATGCTTTGAGGAATAGCAACCCCAAGGGGCAGGAAGCAGCCTACACTGTACAGATTGCCAGAGAGAATCACCAAATGCATTGGAGTTCTAAACTCATACATATGTCATCCCGCCCTGTTGTGTGCAAGACTTGATGTCATTTTTCTTAGAGATAACTGTGTCTTGGGCTTTAACACTGTGTGTGATGCTAAAGACTTTTTACATAGTACTTTTCACGATGAAAAATAATTATAGTCAAAATGCTTCATAGATCCCCTGCAGTCCACCCGTGAACTGGGAGCTACCTCCTCTGTCTGCATACAACAACCAGTCTGGTTTCCTTCACAGGTAGAGAACAAATCCAGGAAAGGCTTTAATCCTGTGATGGCTGCAGAAAAGTTTTTGTCCTAAATTTTAATTTCAGTCTTCAGAGCCAAATGTCTATTTAATGTGCATCCAAAGTCAAGTTCTTTCTCTAGGAACTGCTAAGAAAGCCAAAGCAAGCCCACGACATAGCACTATATCTGTATTGAATGTCCTAGGCTTGCCTAATCTAAAAATTAAGCACAGTACCATGTCTTGGCTACATTCTGATACATGGTCAGTTGGACTGAAACTGTTTCTAAGCACTTTTCTAACAAATAAAAAACATTAATTTTCTAAATCAGGAAGGTTAAAAAAAAAAAAACCCAGACAATTACTAAAATGTATAAATGATAATTTGAAAAGATAATAGGACTACGAAGAAATGTCTACAGGATTGAACAGACTGCAAGTCAGAGATTAAATGGAGCAGCCCTGTGTAATGCAAACGTTTAAAGAACAAAGGAATTCTGTAAAAGTGTATTAATGAGAATTAGAAGAATCGCACTGCTTATCTCTGTCCCTTTCTCCTTCAGTTTCCCTCCCTCTACCTCAGGTGAGGTAAACACCAAGCTGAAGCAATAAAAGCAGTGCTGTGAGGGCAGGTAAAGTGTATATTGAAACTGTTTTAAGGTTGCAGGAGGCGGAGGGGTCAAGGACACCACAAGAAAACCTACAGAATCAACTGCTCTGGGCCTCTAAGGGCACACAGAGATTGAACCACCAACCAGAGAGCATCCATGGGTCTGACTTAGGCCCTCTGCATGTATGTAACAGGCTGTAACTGGTCTTCATTTGGGACTCCTAACACCAGGAGCAGAGGCTAACTCTGATTCTGTTGCCTGCCTTTGGGGCTTTCTCCCCTAACTGGCTGCCTTGTCTCCTATCAATAAGAAAAGAAGGGCCTATTCTTACTGTAACTTGATATTCCAAGGCTGGTTGATATCCATGAGAGGCCTCCCCTTTTCTGAAGAGAACAGGAAGAGAAGTGGATAGGGGTGAGAGGAAATGGGGAAGGAAGGATGGAGAGGGGAGGGGAGGGGAGGGGAGGG
>NC_034605.1:13059308-13117650 GCF_900095145.1 Mus pahari
GAGGGGAGGGGAGGGGAGGGGAGGGGAGGGGAGGAGAGGAGAGAAATTGTGCTCAGAACCTTAATTAGAGGAGCCTGAGGAAAAGAAGGTCCAGTGACAGACCCAATGTGGGATCCAGCTCAAGGGGAGGTCCCTAGACCTGACACTATTACTGAGGTTATGGAATGCTCACAAAAAGGAATCTATCATGACTGCCCTCCAAAAGACCCAACAAGCAGCTGAAAGAGTCAGATGCAGTTACTTGTACCCAACCAATGGACAGAAGCAGCTGACCCCCGTTGTTGAATTAGGGAAGGCTAAAAGAAGGAGAAGGTCAATTCTGTAGGAGGACCAGCAGTCTTAATTAATCTGAACCCCTGAGGTCTTTCAAACACTGGACCACCAAACAGGCAGCATACACCAACTGATGTGAGGCCCCTAACACACATACAGTAGAGAACTTCCAAGTCTGTGTTCATTCACAGATGATGCACCTAACTCTCACGAGACTGGAGACACCAGGGAATTTAGAGGTCAGATGGGGTAGAGAGTGGGAGCATCCACATAGAGACAAGGTAGGGAGGAGGTGTAGGATGTGGAGCAGTCGGAGGGTGAGTGGGGAGGGGCAGGGAATGGATTGTGGAGTGTATAAAATGAATTACAAATAAAATTAAATAAAAAAAAAGAATTTGAAAGATCTTGAAAAAGAATCCTGTGTGAAAGACATTAAAATCTTAGAAATCAATTTTTATTGCTATATAAATATTTTCATACCAAATGTTAAAAATACTTAAATCCATTTTACTGAATATAGTAATAATGAATTTACTGAATATAGTAATGAATATAGACTTCATTCTGGAGTCTGCATAGACAAAGAAGAGAATGAATGCTACGGTGTTCGCTTCAGTGAGATTTCATTGATGATTATTTTCTCTTGACTTGATTTTGAAGGATGGACATGGACTTTGGCCTCTATATTCTGATTAAAATGTGAGGTCTCCAGTCTCCATTTATAGCTGAGGTAAAATAGACAGTTGAAGGTTTCTGAGGCAGGAAGAATCCATTTGCTTTGAGTATATGGACCAATGTAGGTCTATCATTCTCTAATGGATGACCTCATACCTGTGAATGTATGCAAAACACAAAGGACTAGAAGGCTGATTGAGAGATGATAGATAGATAGATGGATAGAAAGATTATTGCTAGATAGATAGATAGATAGATAGATAGATAGATAGATAGATAGATAGATTGATAGATAGATTGATAGATAGATTGATTGATAGATGATGATAGAAAAATGATAGATAGATAATAGATGATGATAGAAAATTATAGGTAGATAATAGAGAGATAATAGATAGATGATAGAAAGATAGATGATAAAAAGATAGATGGTAGACAGATGATAGATAATAGAAAATGATAGAAAGATGATAGATGATAGGTAGATAGATAGATGGAAAATGATAGAAAGATGATTAGATAGATAGATGATAGATAGATAGATAGATAGATAGATAGATAGATAGATAGATAGATAGATAGATAGATAGATAGATAAATGGATGGAACATAAAGTTTTGAGGGTACAGAGAGGATAGAGCTAGGAGGAGATAGAGAGAAAAGTAACAGGATGAATACGATCAAAATGCATTGTGTACATGTATAAAATGTTTAAACAATTAATAAAATATTACACTTTTAAAATTGAGAACTCTGGCAAGTAGTGTTTGATTTGTCTGATGGAGTAGAATCTCTGACCTTATACATAAGAAGAAGATAAGAGCAGAGGAACTCAATTTGTATTTTCTAAGTTACTTCATAAAGCTGTAAATCTCATTTAATTTTGCCTCCAACCTTGTCTTTAAAATAAATATAGTTGAGAGAATCAAAAGAAAATGAAAGGCTGGACAGTGGTGGCGCATGCCTTTAATCCCAGCACTTGGGAGGCAGATGTGGGCAGATTTCTGAGTTGGAGGCCAGCCTGGTCTACAAAGTGAGATCCAGGACAGCCAGGGCTACACAGAGAAACCCTGTCTTGAAAAACAAACAAACAAACAAACAAAAGAGAAAAGAAAATGAAGATGCTGTACTGGACACCATCTGAGTCTGTTGTCTTGGAGAGGAGCAGTGACGGCACTGTAAACATCTGGTTTCCCTTCCCCAAGCTCATAGTGGGTAAAGTGACTCATGGGAAAGAGGTATGGAGAAGGCAGGATTCTGAGCCTTCTACTTCCCCCTGCATTCTCCATCAATTCTTCTTATACAGATTTCATATACATGGAATCTCAGCTTTTGGGGAGTAGTCGACATGAGCTCAGTGATGTCAACAAGCACACCTTTGAAGAGTCAGTGGCTTTTAGGAGAGCAAAGGTGTTGTGGGTACTTCTGTGAAGAGCAGGACAATTCCAGCTCCTTAGCAATTAGAGTAAAGCAAAAGGACAGGGCAAATCCTATACACACCCATCTTATATCCAATAAAACAGGTCAGTGTTTTATGATGATCATATTGCTGCCATTCGTTTTAACTTTACTAATAAAAGCTAATGGTTGGTTAGACATTTATGTGCGCTAGGACCTCAAAGAAGAAAAATAAGAAGATAAAATGACAGATAATGCAAATTTTAAAATAGAACATAAAACAATTGAAATTCACTGATGACATCATTTGCAACCTTTGGATCTCAAAATATCTAAAAAAAAAAGAAAAACGTAAGACAAAATATTGAACCCAGACATACTACCTTCTAAACATTTTGTTTTGTTATGTAACTCTACTTTCTTTCTTACAGTCAGACATTAGAGTTAGTAATGGGCAGTAATTAAAAATTACTTTGGAAATCAAGTTCTTACTTTTACACATTTCCCATTCCCAACTGTGATACTGCCATGGCTCTAAAGTATTATAGATGGAATGTTTAATCCTGCAAACTTCATGAACAACAGACTGACAAGCAATGGGCATCTTCTTTCCTCTGGAAGACAGGATGGGAAAGCCTGATTCCCTTTTTATTTTGTTTGCTTGTTTTCATGATTAGAATTGTATCTAAAGGACTAAAACCGCTCTGACTCTGACAGGCCTCTGAGGCAATCTCTGCAGGGGATAGTGCATGATGAAAAGAATGACCTCTGAGCCCCCTGCTTCCTTTAGACAGACACCAGCCCCAGATTCTTCAACAACTGGTGGCCACATGCCTTTAGCATGGTGGAAAATAAATAACTTTCACTGTTCATAGGAGATGGAGAATGAGACAGAGAAAGAAAAAAAGGCAAACTTCAGATAAAATTTAAGACTAAGGAAGATCTCCTCTTTTCTGAAGAGAAAGGGAAGAGGAGTAGATGCTGGAAGGGGATGTGGGGGTGAAGGACTGGGGGAGAGGAGGAAGGGGAAACTGCAGGTGTTATGTAAGGTATATGAATAAATAAATTCATTCATTAATTAAAATATACTTAACTATACATCACCATAAAGTTTTTCCTATCATGAGAGACAGACAACAAACCTGTGTTGTGTAAATTGAGAAAAAAAATTAAAACTAAGTATACTCCTAACTCCTTAACACATGACTAAAAACAGCTATTTTAATAAGTACTTGTTTACCCTATGCTGTGTGCAATTCAGCATCACACACACACACACACACACACACACACACACACACACCATGTTGTAATTTTTGGACTGCCTAAAGTCTCTTGGGGAAAGAACTTAAAGTTATGCAAATGGAAAATATGAATGAAATGACCTGGAAGAATATTTTACTCAAAAATTGAAAGGATGAGAGATTTCATATTATCATAAAACATTCACATGGATATTACAGAGTAGATTAGAGATGGTATAATTTTTTAAGGATAGAACAGTACATCAAAGACCTTCTAAGCTTGCCACAGCTACTGTTGTGGAGGAAGAGAGGAAGGGTCTCCAGGCATTTGAAGCAACTCAATGATGACAGGGAATAATGGGACCCACAATTATAATTGCATCAGCATCTTGTGGAAGAATTTAGAATACCAAAATGAAATGCAATTCATTCATGGGAAACTGAAGTTTTATGAGCTATTACTTCTTTTAAAACTACCTGTTGTGGGTCCCAAACTAGGTTAAACTACATTGCTGTGTTGAATGGAGTGCTAGAGTTTGAGCAGTTTGCCTGAATGAACTAACTAGTCAAAGTGGGTACAGTTCTGTTTGGGGGAACAAAAAGGAAATGATAATAATAATAAAGAAAAAGGCAAGAGTTCTAGAGTTCAGTTGAAAGCCAGCAAACTAATGGTAGACTAGGGCAAAAAAAAAAAAAAAAAAAAAAAATCACACATCCTATTAGGACATTTTAACATCATTTTGATATTCTTCACTCCAGCACAAAACAGGCAGTTAACTTTGGATCTTTCTATGAAGGAGTCTAGATCTCACAACATGGCACAAGAGGGCAAGAACGTAAGACATAGCTGCAATCTCTCTATTGAATCTTGTCCTTGCTCAGGGTGGACATGTGAAGCCATTTGGGGCAGGAGTATAAGATCTGAAGATTTTCTTCAGGATTTGGATAGTGTTTACCTGAATCGTTTCTTACTTCCTCAGTATAAGGAATCTAACATTTGGAATCCCAGCAAGAAATGAAAGAAAAAAGATTAGACCAACAAAATGCTGACATCGAGACATTCTATGTTGTTAGGTAGTTGTAGGGTGCAGGGTCTCTCTCTCTCTCTCTCTCTCTCTCTCTCTCTCTCTCTCTCTCTCTCTCTCTCTCTCTCTNTCTGTGTGTGTGTGTGTGTGTGTGTGTGTGTGTGTGTGTGTGTGTGTGTGTTTGTATCTGTAAGTGAGTGAGAGAGAGAGAGATACACAGATACAGAGATACATTGGGAAAGTTTGGGGTTGGTAGAGTAGTAAAGCATCCCTTTCTACCCTTGTGGTTCCTGCCCAGATGCCTGAGTGGCATTTGTCCGAATGAGAGCAGAGGTGGAGTCAATTGGAGCAGAAATAGGAATGTTTGGACCTGTGGATAGAAAACAGAGAGGGTTCTGATAGCTGATGTTCCTGAGAGAAAGATTGCCCTTCCTTGAAGTGACCTCCAGTCATCATAACCCAAACTTCAATATCCTTCACAACAGGGCCATTTGAAATATGTCAGATGTAATTGACATGAGTTGGGAGAACAGGGTATGATATAGGTATCCCATTTATGGATGGACATTCTACAGTCTCTTTTCTCTGCCCCTTGACCAGATGAGGGTCTGTGTGTTAACTACCATCTGTGGCAGAAAGAGCTTTTCTGATGAATGATGAGAGATGCAGTAATCTGTGAGTGTAATGAACAGTCATTAGCAATCCAAGGAAATTGTTCTCCAGTCACAGCAGAGCAGTTGCACATATGATCTCACAGCAGTCATGACAGCATGAACAAGACCTGTACAAGCTCAAGTTGCACAGAATCGCAGCATGGAGAGGCGAGTTGGACACACAATCCCATCCCTAGCTGTGAAGCTCTTGGCAACTGATAGATGCTATGAGAGTCTGTTTTCTGTTAAGTGGGCACCTGCCTCCTCCCCTAGGTTGACCACACTCTAGTGTGTGGCCACCCAGCAAAGAGTATTTGGGCTTTGCAAATGGAGTTCAATTTGCTTGTTTGTTTGTTTGTTGTTTGTTTTGTTTTGCTTGGATTTTTTTGTTGTTTGTTGTTGTTGGGAAGACACCAAGTTGGATAGGTTGGGAAAGGGTTGGTGCAAGGAAGAATTGGGGGAGAAGGTAAATGGGATTAAAAAAAGATACTCAGTGAAATTCTCAAAGAATTAGTTTTAAAACTGAGTCAGACGCTGTCAGGGTGATGCTGAGATACACGCCTCTGGTTAGCTCACCTGGAAACTGATCTCACCAGATGTTTCTGCTATAGCTAAATGTCTACTTTTTTATGCTAAAACATCCTTGAAGCACAAAGCAATAGGACATGGGTTTTAATCACAGTGTAGGTAATTTGAGTTAAAGTGAAGCTATTTAATGCATGACTATCCTCACTGTCAAAAAAGAAGTTCTGGTTGTTCCATTGCTTTTAAATGAAAATAATACATAGGTACTTTTATGAGGTCCGCTACAATATCACCTCTACCATCAACACACTGCACATATGCATATGCACACTTATACAACATGTACATTCATATTGTGTTTGTATACAAATGCTTATATAATATATAATATATTATATCTCACATATACGTGTGTGAATATAAGAAGCATGTACATGTGTATACGAACACTCATGAACAAACATGATCATACACACTCAAGCACATTTATGTTCATGTGCACACATCCCTGCATGTACAAGCTACCACAGTCACCCTTCCTGGCTCTAATCTTACTTTTAACTACCTTATTACCTCACCATTTATATATTTTTAGAGATTGTTCAATGAATACTAGATGATTAAGTGAGTGGTTGAATCAATGGAGATGATTGTCCTCAATATGAAGAGCTTAATAAGAAAAGGGTTGGAAAGCATCTTGGCTGAGCTGCTGGTATGTGCTCAGCTACTCACTCACACTGGCTGTTGCTAATGAATCAGGGGATGCCTTCAGTAGGGCCCCCATGCTCCTCGCTGGGCAACAGTGATGCTTAGAGGTCAAGGTGAGTCTGTTCAGTCCTCCAGGTGCTGTTCTGTCTAGTAAATGGGATAGTGATGCTCTGTTTGCAGAGCAGTATTGCCTCTGCTGAGGACTCAGTGCTATGTGAAGCCTCCTGATATTCCCTGAGCTGTGTTAGTCATGAGTTGGTCTACTTTTGGTTCTTCTGCTCCTCTACTTCAGCTTCACAGGCTACAACTCATACTTCTGTGCAAAGTCCAGGGCAGGGCAGTAACTGACATTTAAGGTCCATTGTCTTGCAAACCCTCAGCATCACTTATGGGCCCAGAACCATGGCTACATACCTTCTGACTACAAGTGTGTGGTCCAATTAGCTCTTCACTTAAACATGAATTCTTTGGAGACACTACATAACTTGGAAATATCTGCTTTGTACCCACCAGGGAACATCTAACTCTTGCATAAATGCCCCACCCCAGGAAACCAAGCTCAAGAAGCCATTAACCCACCACTTCAGTCTGCCTTAGTTCCTTACCATTACTTACAAACATCAAGTTAAAAGTATACACGTGTCTATGGTACCTTATTTTTGGTTCTAATCAATTGGCAAGTTGGCTGAGGAAATAATATATATTGGCATTAATTGAACCAGATTTATCAAACTTCAAAGAAAACCAGATGCCAAGGTCCTGCCTAAATTTTACCAGTACATCCAGCACAGTGAGTTTTATATTCAGACAATTTAGTGGCCGAAAGGTAACTATTATAGCTATTATAGCTAATAAATATAAAGTTCACACTTGTGTTCAATTAAAGAAGAAATAAAGAATCAAAATTCAGCATTCAGCAGGCAGAATAAACAAATGAGTTATTTGACCCTCACAAGACAATTCATGTATACTCTATCTGACAGTTTTCAGAAGAATGAATTACCTAACACATTGTTCTAATTAACATATGAAATGCTTTGCTATTCATAATAACAGGTTTAAAAAGCTTTGAATTTCACACCAAGGACTGGAGCTCAATCAATATTTTCTGATCAATGATATTTGTAATAAAATATTACAGAGAAATACTCTTTGGAAATGAATCTAAACCTAAAGTAAATTGTTTTACTACTAATTAAGTAAATGTGGGAAGTCTGTATGTGAAATGCTCCAGAATTATGTGTAGATTGTCTTAGACCTCTAGAAGTCGTCTAAGAAACTCTGTAGAATGAACCCAAGTCATTATGAGTGTTTTTTGTTTTGTTTTGTTTTGTTTTGGTGTTTGTTTGTTTGTTTGTTTGTTTAAGCAGCCTGCTTTCAGAAGTCTGATGATTATCAGCTCCTAAAACAATTTGGAAAGTAGATACCACACAGTTCCCTGACTCAAAAGAGAATTCTAGGTAATGTGTTATTTTCCTTAAATTTCTTTAATATAACTACTACGAAACATGAAGTGACTTTTTATTTAAGTTTAAGCCTTCATATTTTTTGCCTCTGCAGTGATGGTCTGAGGTTAGTGTCTCAGAGTAGACTACCATATTTGCATACTTACATGGCATCCTTTGCCATGTGCAATCATCAAATATGTCTTGAGAGCAACTGATTTTCAGTATCACTTAGTAGATTATTATTACATGTGAATGTTAGTGTACGGAGAATTGGCTTGATGTCTTGCATACCCCTGTTCATTTCCCAACATCCAGTAACTGCTTATGAGGGTTTGTTCTCCAGACTAGACATTGAGACCTCAACAATACACTTAATCTCCCTAGACTCATATTGTTCACTGGTAAATGACACAAAAAGGCTCTGATTACTTCTAAGATCCTTGCAAGTTAGGTACCCCAGGTTTTTATACTCCATAGTGCCTCCACAACTTTCACCAATCGACAAAGCTGTGTGTTGCATAATTAGAAATAAAAGGCTTGACAAATACCAGAAAAGTTAGAATACCAGAACTAATGAGTAATTTATAGATGATGTCATCAAACTCCAACTGGATGGAGACAGGGTCTTTCAAAGGCTAGAGGCAGGTGGCCTTCTGAAGGGATGGAATAAATGAAAGGGGGAAAAGCAGAGAGAGAAAAAAAAAACATTTTTCAACCAGCCTAAGAATGTTCTAGAACCTGGAATCTAGTTGAATACAATTTGCTAGTATCACTAATGTATTATCACTTGAGGTTTCAAAATAGAGTCTTGGATCAAAATATCTCTAACTTTTCATTGCTGGACTTTCAGACATATTTTATACATAGTTTACATTGCAAATGAATTCAGATGCTTTTCAAGGCCACAGGTGTTAGAACCACTGGAGTTGGAGTTACAAGAGGTTTGAGCCAGTAGATGTAGGTAGCTGGGAACCAAATATGTGTGCCCTCAAAGAGCATCAGATTTTCTTAACCACTGAGCAATATCTATAACCTGCTATTTATTTTTATTGTTCCAAGAAAAAATATTTGTTGACCTACATCTATCAAAAAGAGAAAATATTACTCAGCCAATGATAGTCATCTGAAACACCTGATAATGTAGATTTTACCAAACATCCGATATGTAGATTTCTCCCCTTTAAATATTTATCCTGGTGTTGAATAAGATGGCACACTTCCCTCCTCAGTAATCTGCTGGTATTTTTTTGCTTATTTGTGTGAAGACCCCAAGACTTGAATCCCAAACTATCTCTGTTAACTGGGAACTCGAAACTATCCAGTAGCGCTGGCTACTTGTTCACAGGTGACTGGCCTTGCCAATGACCTGACGTCAGAAGAGAGTCTGTTCAAGAGACGGTTCTCGAAGCTCTTATCTCCAGCCAGACCCGTCTTCATCCACACCGAAACACCGTCTGAGTTTCTTAGGAGGTGCGGACGCATCCAACCTTTTGACTATGCAACAAAATACAAACATCTACAGAGATGGTCCTCAACAGCTGAGCGATGCAGTTACAAAACAAGACATAACCTTTATAATACTTTCAGGAAGGTGAGATTCTGTTCTGGACTGTATCCATGATTATCCTCAGCTGATTATAGCCTTAGGTTGGGCATGCCAATTTAAGCAAACGGAGCAGGGGGCGGGGTAATTCTTATTCGAATTAAAACAATTATTAGAGTTTTAATAAACCAGATTCTCTGCTATTAAGTTAAGAGTTAGCAATTGCTAATGGAAAAATGTTTCAGGTATATAGAAGAGTGGTAAATCTGGGTAATCAGGTAGTTCTACTTCCAGGTTTTTGAGGAACTTCCATACTGGTTTTCTGCAGTGTTGGACTTAGAGAACGGGAATGGTTGAACTGTATGGTGTATTTTATAGAAAGGTTTATGAAACTCAACCCAACACTAGGCATGGTAAATATACACCAATAAAAATATGTTAAAAAGTACATGTCCTTTCTCTCTGTGTCTCTCTCTCTCTCTCTCTCTCTCTCCTTCACTCCCTTCTTATTTCCCTCCCTCCTCTATAGTTTTCTCTCTTTAAATTATTTTTTTTACCAACTACAACAGAACCTTCTTACATTGTAGAATTTTAACAAATACTAACCCACCCCTGACAGTGTCACAGCCATAATTAAATGTGACTTTCTATTCTGCAACTCTTTTCCTGTGACCCCGTGTTTACCACACTGTCTGTCTGACCCAATGTGATTCTCTTTTACTCCTTTACAGCAAAGCTTTTGGGTCAGCAAAAACACACAAGCATGTGGAAATCTGTGTTTAATATCTTGAGGCAGACATGCTATTAGCTGCTTACGCCCAGGGCAGCTTGTTCCCTTCGGTGAGATACCAACACAAGGCTTTGTATTTCTGTTCCTTGGGCAGCAAACTGTTATCAGTTAAACTCTGCACATGATTCTGCCAGCTGGGAAACATAAGCCACCACAGAACCCTGTGGCATTAGCTGTGGACTCACAATGGAAATTAATCTCTCCTTTCTGCAACCTTACACTGACTACTGTCTAAAGAATAGCCAGCGAAGTGTGCAATATGCTACTTTCTCTCCATCCCCACCAGCTCTTTGACAGCGGGAAGTCTTAGGTAAGCAGTGTTTATAAAGGAAATTTGATTCCTTCCAGGAATCATTTGAAATTTTTAGAGTGAAAGCTGCATTGTCAGTTGTATCATTTAAAAATTACCACAGAGATATAGGAAAAGACACAATTGTTAAGATCCTGTTACTTGGTGAATAAATGTAAGTTAATAAAAATCCATATAGTATCAACTCAACAATTTCATGTTAACATAATTGCATATATTTACATAATAATGTATATCTTTTATAAATAAAATGTTAAACAAGGAGATTTATAGAACCGTTTATTGAGAGAAAAATCCTTCAATAGACCACTTAAATGCCTGCCTCTCCAGTGGAAAATGATAAATACATTATATCATGCCTTATTGTAAAATAAGTTATAGCCATGAAACATAAGAATAAGTCTACATATGCTGAGGTACAATGTTCTCCAGGATGCATTTGAAGTAATATTATTAGTGGTGAGTCTTCATTTCATATATCACATGAATATACATTCTCCTTGGGGCAAAATGGACCTAGGGAGATCCAAAGCATTCCTAATTTTTTTCTGGTTTACAGGGTACTGATTACACATGGTGGCATATATTTCAACATATATACAGTGATTATCTCTTCATGATATGACATGTCAAGTGTGCCATCAGACAACCTGATCATCTTCCATATAGATGTTATAGGGTATTACACACAGTAGGACCACAATAGTATTACTTGGAAATACACTCTTACAGGATACCATCTTAGGGGCTGTCAACCATTTACTAAAACATTGTGTAGGCTCTGGTGGCTAAGTGAGTAAAAGCATTTGTGGCTTCTGCAGAGCACATAGTTTCTGCTCCTAGAACCCACATGGCAGCTCACAACTACCTGTAATTTTAATTCTAGAGAGTCTAACATCCATGTTCTTCTAGTTTCTACAGGCACCAGGCATGTATATATATATATATATATATATATATATATATATATATATATATATATATATATAAAGGTGACCTTAAAAGTTTTTTAAAAAATATATGTTTATGCTTTAATTGTGTTTTGTGAATGTGTGAGGATTTTGTTTGTTTTGTTTTGATTTTTGCTATGTAAAATGTCCTTTTAACCTTAAAACATTTACAAAAATATTTGGAGATTCTATAACAAGGGATCTCAATCTATGGGTCACGACCCTTTTGGGGTTGAAGAACCTTTTCACAGAAGTCACCTAAAATGGTCAAAAAACACAGGTATTTACAGTATGATTCATAACAGTTGTGAAATTAGTTGTGAAGTAGCAATGAAAATACTTTTATGGTTGGACTTCATCACAAAATGAGAAACTCTGTTAAAGGGTCCCAGCACTAAGAAGATGGAGAACCACTGGTCCCCAAGCTCTTTACTCACAATCTCGAGGTCAGAAAGCTTGGAATACAATCTTATCTGAGTTGGGAACGGGAAGAACAGGGTGCAAGCAAGGCAGCCAGGGATCATCTCATCTAGATCCTCTCAATATCTCTTCAGTGATGCCTTAGTGAGAACCCAGAACTCACCCATCCACCAAAGCAGGGCCCAGACGCACATCCCAAAGGTATGAGGATGGAGAATTAGGTGGGTTGCTACAAGCAGACAAGGAAGTCTTTCCTCGTGTTCCAGTCTCAACACTGGTTACATCCAAACCTCTAAATCAAGGCTTCCTCATTTCTACACCTCATCTGTTCAGACTACCAGATGCTCTAAGTTCCTCATTTACTTATCATTCATTTATTTATGTAATGGAATAGGTTGCATCATTTTGTTTTACATAGGTATATTTTTGAGACACTTCTCTGTGAGATCATTGAAGAGAAATCCAGATATAATAACTGAAATGTCATCTGCTCACAGTCTTTTGAAAGGAGGCTGTGAATTCAATGACACGTGTGACATGCAAACACTGAAACCATTCTCTTTAGAACTGTCACATTTTATGCACTAGTAATTTTAATATCAACCTATTCAAACTTCCTTAATCTCCACCATGGTAGTGCCAAGTGGGGCAGGTGGCTTTCCTTTCCCGCACCATGTGTCTAAATGTTAGGCCACCTATACACTATTTCTTCAGATGTCTCAGGATCCATCTCAGTTCCTGGTCAGGCTGTTGCAGGGTATTCATAATGCAATTGCCAGAATCCAGCCATGAGTCTTTAAACCTGCAGGAAAATTTGGACATCAAAAATTTTCTTTTCCAATGAAAATATTAGTCAAATTATTTAATGTAGGTTATACTTCTTATTATAAGCTTATTCTGTTAAATCAAATACAAATTTTACTGTACTATAAAACCAACTAAGTAGAACCATGAAGTTTCTTTTACAGCAGTTAATTTTAAGCCTAGATATTTGGGTTATAAAATTTTGGATACACTATTAGGTTGGTGTGGAGATCCAATATGTATTGTTAATTTGCCTTTGTCCACCCCTGGGGACAAAATCTATTCCTGCTGTGAAAGGGAAGACTATCCAAACGACAACCATGCTTTTTGAGCTAGTTCAAAAATCCTATAAACTCTTCTTTCAAACGGTTATGAAGGGGAAAGCCTGTGTGAAATCTACACATTAGTTAGTTATCGGGGGAGGGGGTACAGAAAACTGAGTTGACTTTTGAGCACATTGAGCATAAACGGCAAGTGAGCAAGAGATAAGTCTCGACTAGTTCTCATTTCTTCATTTTAGATTTGATCATGATTAATTACTCGATCCAGTCACATGTCTAAGCCCATAATGTTGGGTTATTCTTTGGGTTATTATCATTTGTGAAATGTTCAACAATAAGCATTTATTCATATTAACATTACATCAATGATAGTATTCTTAATGAATATCATTAATATTAAAATATTATTATTGTGCCCACTGCATAAAAGGGTTGAAAGCACAGCCTCTGATCTTCAAGTGCAAGCAGGCTAATTAGCAAAATAATATGCACCCATAGAGAGGAACTGGGGTATACAATCACATCAGAAAATTGTGCACCAAAGCCCATTTCATTCAGCGTCCTGAGCGCTTCCTTCCCTGTGTGCTGAACATTCAGCTATTCCCGAAAGATTGATGGGCTCCATCAGCACCCTGCGGCTTTTGTTTCTTATCACCTAAACACCATTAGACCTTTCTCTGGTTTCACGCAAATTAACTGCTCATCAATTTCATGATTGCAAGAGCTTGCAGCAGCTGTAGCTTTCAAACTATGATTACTTTAAACCTATTTGGTTCTAACTTCCAGCACATGAGCTTCTCTTTGTTCAACTCAATTGATTCATTCCAACCAGTTTATAACAAGGACATTCATTTCACTTAACTACCTATCTGGATAGGCCACAGAGCTAGTGGGCCATCATCTCAGTACCTGCAGTTCAGTGGCCAAGACATCAGCACCAGCCTTCAAACCAAAGCGCTCGTCTCCTTTGTCTGCTTTACATCTTTCTGTTTTTATTTTTGTAGACAAATTCAAAAGGCAGATAAAACATCTAACAGCTCTCAAATGCCAAGGTTTATTTCACTGAGAAGCATGGATCATATCAGGCCTGACCTCATTAAAAGAGAAAAGAGATAGTCTGGGAAGAAGGTTCTGTGACTAAAATACTACCTGCTCAATCATGAAGACTCGGGTTCAGATCACTAGAACCCGTTTTAAAAACCAAGCCAAGGACACACAGCTGTAACGTCAGTGTTAGACAGACAGAGAAAGGTGGACAGTAAGGGATTACTGGTTAGCCAGGACATACAAAATTGTGCCTTTTGGAGTCAGTGAAGAGACCATTTCAAATGAAGAAAGGGTAGAGAGTGACCGAGGAAGATCCTCTACTACCAGCTTCAATGGTAACTCAAGGAAAATAGCACCACACACAGAATCACGCATGCATACGTCATGAAAAAAGAAAGGGGGAGAGCAGTGGGAGAAGTGATTCTACAGAGAATCAGATTTGGGTAAGTCTAGAGATGTCCCACAAAGTCAGACTGAGTATGTCATCCTTCCAATGGACCTAGAATCCTGTCAGCCGAGCACACACTTCTCCTTTCCAGTGGAATAGCTGACATCCCTTGGCCACCCAGTATGTACAACTTCTGGTTGTATTTGTATTTGATATAATAACTACTATAAGAGCCTCATTCTGGCTCTCAGGGGTCTCAGCAGGATCCTTTAGATGCGGGCACTCTAAAAATGTTTTTATTAATTCTTTGAGAATGTTGTTTAATATATTTGATTACATCCTTTACCCTAACTCCTGAAAGTTCTCAGATCCACCTCAAGGGTCTACTTTTCTGCAAACTTTATTCCTTCCTTTTTATTTATTTTTTTTATTTAGTCATCCTTTGTCCCCAATTTGCCTTGTTCATATATTTATGGGATTAGTGCCACACACCAGGAAATGGATGATCTATCAAGAGCCACGTCCTTGAAGGAAACTGGCTCTTCTTCCCCCAGAAGACACTGACTGATCTTCAGCTGGAAGAAGGACTCTGAGACTCCATGTGAGGATGCTGGCACTCTTGCTCATGTGCAGCAGTCCAGAAGGTGTTGTTTTTCCCTGGTCCTCCCTGACCTACTACTCTTAGAATCTTTCTATCTCTTCTGTGATGAGTGTGGAAAAGGGAACATGATCCTTTAACCAGTCATCACTGCCTGTGTTAAGCTCCACCCACTGCACAAAGAAATGTCCCTGGTGATATCTGAGGGCATCGACTGTCTCCCACTGTTGGGATTTTGTTTTCAAGAGCTGCTGATGTTGCTAGCTTAAACAAACAACTATGGAACCAGCCCCTCAATTCACTTCCTTTCTGTCTGTTGAATCTGTAATATATACAAGTGTGAAAACACTATCTCACATTTCAAAATAGAAAATAAAACAATGGCTTTGAGTGATTTCTTCGATTTGTTTCAAAAGCAAATGAGGATTTGCTAAAATTTGTCCCCAAATAAATTAAATCATAATGATAGTGCGTGCTTATTTTAATGGTTGCTATCTTTATCGCTTCACCTGTCTATGTGCATATGTAGGCACACACATACATGCACATGTTCATGCACACACATACACATACACACACACCACATATGCACACACACACACACACACACACACACATATATATATATATATATATATATATATATATATATATATATGCATTCACACATTGACATGAAACACAGGCAGCTGCTAAATAGTTTGGCTTCATGAAAGCCATGTTTTCTTGTCTCCAAGGTCTGATGTTGTTCCCTGTCCTTCATTTTTCACCATCATTTCTTCCTTAATTCCTCTGTAAGCACAAAAGAAAGCAGAATTAGGATCAGTGACTTCCCTTGGCTTCAGGGTACCTCTTGCTCAATCATAAAGAATTTCTGCCATGGATATTAAAATTTGAAAGACTTTGGGTACAATCTGCTTTTTTAAAGAAAAACTTGATCTGACCAGGTACCACATAATAGTTAAAACAAAACAACTGTTTGGGCATATTACATAGACAAAGGAAGTTGTACAACAGTAATTAATAAGTCACTTTGACAAAGTTATTCTCATTTTGTCAAATATATGTGTCTATAACTCTTCAGGTAAATGGCAAGTAAAAGGAAATATAAAACCATCTTTGTGCTTTTTAATCCAAATAGTATTATGTGTCTGGCTCTGTGTGTGTGTGTGCATGTGTGTGTGTGTGAATTTGTGTATTTAGGTAGATATACGAACATGTATAAATGTGCTACAAGTGTCAAGAGACATATGTATGCACACATACATATGTACATGCACATTTTTGTGTACATAATACACTTTTAAATTTTATGACAAGCATTTTTCATTCACTGCTTCTCAGAGTTCCAAAAATATATCTGAAAGTTGTGAAACTTCAGATGAAATTAAAAACAAACAAAAAATAAAATAAAATTTCTTTCATGAGAGAAAACTATGACTTCAGGTTTCCATGTCCTCTCAAATAACTCATCTCAGAAAGAAGAATGATTTTCTGTCATGGATTTCACAGGAATTAGCTTAGACTTATCTTGATGCGACACAGACAAAATTTTGTCCCGTGCTTTGTGGGAGTGCTCAACTATTTATGCCTTACTTTCAGTGTACGAGAATACTCTTTATAATCATAAAATGTCTTACACTCTTAGGGGAGGACCATCCTCATCTGGTTTGACCAAAGGCTATGTAATCCCATGGCGGGCTCTAGAATTCTAACATACCAATAATACTTTTTCATATTAACTTTAGACATTTTTCTATGATCCCTTCCAAATAGCCAAATTCAGAGAACTCTCTTTTCCATTCGAATAACCAATGTTTTCTGAGTGCCTTCATCATATACTCAACATCTTGTGAACATCTTCTTTCATCATTATTTACCTTCTCTGCATTTCCATGCTCATACAAAAGATGCTATACTTTCTGTTACATGCTTTGGGGGGAGCAGGGGAATAAAATATTGGGGTTTTTTTTCTTCTTTCTATCTTCCCCAGCATTTCAAAATAAGATGAAGTGTGACATCAACAATTGGGTATTTGTTGCTATCAGCTGCCTAGACCTTGTATTAGCAAATTGATGAAAGTGGTGTTAAAGCAACTTCTCTTCAGTCTTCTATTGAAGACATGGACTGCTCAAAGAATAAACCAATTCTGCCCTCACTTCTGACCCACATGGCTAGATGCTTTGCAAGCCAGCATTGAGGTCTCCATCCAGGGAGCTCTTCACTTCCCATTTCTAGTTATTCTGAGCCACTTGAGGTGAATCTAGGGATGCACACTGGCTCTTTTCATTTCCTTTTCAAATAACTAGAGATCATTGGTGAGCGCCTGGGCTGTTTCTTTTTATCCCCCACTCCTTCTTTTTGAACCGCATTCCAAAAGTGGCATCAGTCTCCATAAATCGTAAGTTTAACATTTATAGAACTAAGTTCACTTTAGAACCAAGATGTGTATAACTCAAACTGAAAAATGCACATACCTCTGGAAGCAGACTTTACCTGGGTAGGAAATCTAGGGTTGTCCTTAATTTTAACTGGGAAAGTACTAGCAAATATTTCATCTATGATTGGGAAAAATATGCATACCATAAGAAAATGGTGAAAAGGACACAGAAGGATGTATGTGTCACAAGCATCTCTGTGTTCATATAAATTATCCCAGGATGAACTGAAGTACTCTAGAGTGGTCACCTTGCTCATTGCAATTCACCAGTTTATTTTGACCTCGTGCTTTTCTTATTGTATCTGAATGCAATGAGACACAGTGTGCCTTTGGGTGTTTCCTTACCCATTTTGATTATTCCTCTGTTTTAAATTAAATTTCATAGAACTTTTTCTAACATTCTCACCTTCTCAACACACTTAGCCGACGACTCAAATATGCTTGCCCTCATCTTACAAATGCAAGACAGTGAATATCCCAGGACGCATTTCAACATCAAAAAAAAAACAGTGGATCAAAATAACTGGTTGAAGATCATATTGACATTCAGAAATAATGCCTACCTTATGTCATTTTCAGATTTAAAAGGAGGAAATGGCAAGGTTGGGAAGAAAGCAGAGGAATTATGTAATATCAAAGGTCCCTTTCAGTTTTTTCTTCAGGGGGCAGTTGACAGTTTTGTTACTTGTCTGAATGAGTGGTTTATCACAGATATTTGGGTAGAATTTCCTGTGTTTGTTTTCTCCTAGCAGTGCCCATTATATTCCTGAATCCATTAATCATTTGGAAATTATCTGATGGTTGCTCTCCTAGGTGAGACCCTAGTAGATCCTTAGGACATAAAGGAGAAGAGAAAACTGCAGCTTAACTGTCTCTGGTTATTTTGTTTTTGTTTCTGCCACATCAGAGAGCTTCTAGTTTCTTTGCTATTGAGTCTGGAGATCTTTGATGGCATGTGCTCTCTCATTCCTGGGCTGGTTTTGTTTTTGTTTTTGTTTTTCTAGTGTTTTAGTTGACCTTTGTTCATACGTGGCACTAAAATCCTCAACAAAGTGAGGTTCAGTGATCAAGCGGGGGAAGGTGCTGTCAAATTTATGCTACTATGTTATATGTGCTAGGAACTGGGGTATAAACCTGGTCTAAAGCTATCTGTTATGAAAAAGAAGTCTAGGACCAAGGGGATAGTTCAGTTGATAGGCTGCTTGACTTTCAAGCAAGAAATGCTAAATTTGGTCCCCAGAACTCATATTAAAAAAACACTGAATGCACTGACAGTTTCACATCAGTTACCAGTGCTAGGGAGATGGGCACAGTCAGATTCCTGGGCTCCAGGTTGCATGGTATACTTGGTGAGCTCCAGGCCACTGAAGAGGCACTGATCTAGATAGATAGATAGATAGATAGATAGATAGATAGATAGATAGATAGATAGATAGATAGATAGATATGCAGTACCTAAGGAAAGATGCCCAAAGTGATCCTGTATCCTCCACATGGATGTTCTCAAATACACATGCATTCACACACACACACACACACACACACACACACACAAACACACACACGGAATGCTGAAATATGTGGGATTCCCTTTGACCATCACATGATGTTCCTATCATGGGCCAGGCTTGCCACAGCCTTGCCCTTCATTATTATTCATTCAGAATCCTCTGGCTATATGCACTTGTCTTTGAATCATCGCTTTAATTTGCTTCCCCCTCACTTGGGATGCAGTGCCTTGATGAATCTTTTACAGGAAATCTAACCGAACACCCCAGCCTCATGGGCTTGTTTGTACAGGAATAAATGTGATTGGATACTATCATAAAGGCAGAGGCAGGAGTTTGAAGGTAACAAAAGGCCTGGTATGAAGCCAGAGTATTCTTTGGAGAGCTTTTGCTCACTGGAGAATTGCAGAACAGTGGCTCTCTGGACCATCCAATTCAATCACCTCATTTTGCAGGTGAGGAAACTATGACCCTGAGGGCAAACAATTTGCTCAAAGTCATACAGATAATTTATTGCCAGAACTAGAATCTGTATGTTCTAATTCCTGGCTTAGGGCTTTTTTTTTTTCCTCTTTTACTTTGAACTGCATTAGTTTACTACTTCAAGTTTTGGACTTTCTATAAAAAGGAGAAATGAAATAGTAATGGTCATGATAATATTTCTTTGGACTTTTATTCTATAAGTTGTTGGGAAAGGGGACATTAAGCGCCATGCTGTGTGCATGTGTGTGCTCAGGCTTACAGGAGACTGCTTTGAGGAAATGAATTTGAGAAGAATGCATTCTGGTCACTGTGGCTTGGTCATAAAAATTACTCTATTGCTGCCACGAGGTAAACTTGTCTCTCGCAGCAAAAGAAATTAGTTGAAAACAAGGCAGAACAGCATGTGTGCAGACAGGCAGGGTCTCTCCTGCTATTAAAGCTTTGTACTGTATGCGCACTATGGGCTTCTCCGGCTTTCCAGGTTTCCTACTTGAGGAGGCCTTATTAACATCTCATTTTCAACTTTCTCATAGCTCCAGAAAGTAGGCACTTAGCCATCACTCTCTGACCAAGAGCTGCTCTCTTTCCGTTGCTGTGACAATATTCCTGAGACTGCAGGGGGGGGGGGGGGGGAAGGGGAAGACTTCAGTTTGGCTGTGGGATTTCAGTGATTTTGGTCCATGCTGTGGGCCTGAAGTGAGGAAAAGCATCCAGGCAGAGAACAGAGTGGAATGGAACGTGATAGTAGGTGCAAAGGAGAGACAGAGAAGAGGCCAGGACAAGGCAACTAACTCTTCAGAAACATCCATCTAGTGACCTACTTCCTCTAGCCGGACTCTGCTTCTTCATCACCCACTCAGCTTTGATTTCATCAATGGAGGAATTCATTGATAAAGCTGGAACCCTTGAGGTGCAATGGCCTCTCAGAAACCTAGTGTCTGTGAACCAAGCCTTTACCTAGTGAGCTGTCCATGGGGAGCTTTAGATTCAACCTGTAACATTTTCTCATTTTAAGACTGTATAATTGTGTCATGGCTTGCATGCACGATGAGAGGGATTAGCTGCTCTAAAATCTGGAATGTAACATGGTTGTGGCTGACAGGGATCTAAACACCATTGCTTAAATGTTCCCTTCCTTGGCCATAATGAGGCATTGCCATGAAAACACCTCAATTAACCAGGTCACCCAAAATGAGATTTTAAGGGTCCAGGAGTTTCACTAAGTGGGACCTGATCACCTTGAATGTAATCAACCATTCTGTCCAGGACAGATTTCCAGCCAAAATAATAGCACAAGGGTAAATCTCTCATTAGTAATTCCATTTATGCAAAATTCTAATTAGCTCGGCTTGGGAAGATATGTGTCGGATGATAGGAAGGAGCAAGGGAAATAGAGAGGCCTCTGCTACTGGGCACATGGCACAGAGCTCCTCTAAAGAGGTTGATCATATCATTTATCATCCAAACCAGGACACTTTTAGAAGTGAGATGGCTCTATTAATAATTATGCCGGGACAATAAGCATAAACTAGGACTGTCCGGGCAACCTGGAATGTAGAGTCACCTGCCCTCCAAGGATAAATGAGAAGGTTTGCTCCCTTGTGCCTTTCATTTCTCAATGACCTGAGTTATCTTTGGAACGATGAAACAGAAAGTGCCCCATATCGGTTGTTTAAAGCCACATCTCAGGGAATGTAGCACAGGGCATGCATCTCTTATTGTTAGAACTGTCCCAAATCGTGACTGGTAAAAGATTAGGAGAGATTAATTGCAGAATGAAGTCATGTCCCATTTCTATAGGCATTGGCCTGAATGCCCTGTGATAACAAGCTCAGAGTCCCTAGGGCCATGCAAGGCCCTTGTCTCCTGCTTCAATTGTGTTTAGTGGGCATACTGCTGGCAAGACCAATGCTTTGCACCAGAGTCTAGAAGAGAAATTGAGAAGAACATATTGACTGTAGAGAGGTTATGATGAGAGGCAAAGACAGACAAAAGACAGATAAGAGAGAGGAAGTTTAGTGCAGAAACAAAAGATTCTGCTTCCAAGCTTTAGAGCCAAGTGATACAGAAGGGACCACTCTTGTTTCCAGTACAAAGGCCACAAACAAAGAAAGGTCCGTTTGGAGTTAGCTACAAATGAAAATGCCCTCCTTTCTAAGTATAATCAAGATTCAAGACAGTAGACATGCTCCGTGTCCTTTTTAGGCTCTGAGGGGTGTAGGCCTTTCATGTGTGCACAGAGGTACACATGGAAGATAGAGGACAACATTAAGTGTCACTCATCCTCAAACACCATCCAACCATGTTTTTTAATTCAAAAATCTCTCACTGGTCTGAGGTCACATTTAGCTAAGCTCACTGGTCTACTGTCTTCTTTCCCTGCCTCTCCAGTAAACTTATTAGTGACACCAGCATGCCCAACTTTTAAAAAATCATTTATTTTATTTTTGAGATTATAATTTTACATCATCTTCCCCTTCCCTTTCCTCTTTCGATACCTTCCCATATATTCCTCCTTGCTTTCATTCAAATTAATGGTCTATTTTTTCATTAACTTTTGTTACTTACATACATACAAACATACATATATACATGTGCATATATGTACACACATACATACATATGTATGTACATACACATGCGTACATACATAGTTACATACGAACATATTTTCACACATATACACATCTACATACACAGTTTTAAATACCCCCTGCTCACCAACATTTTATATGGGAATGTCTATCAAATTGGATCCTTCTTGTATATAACCACTTTATTGATAGAGTCATGTCCCCTGCCTCAGAATTGTAGTTCATGCAATGCTGTGAAGGAAAGATAAATAAATACAGAGAGGGTGAGATCTAGATGACAAAAGAGAGACTCAAGTTCCAAATGACCCAGCTGTGAACCACATAGCTCTTGGTTCTATTATGTATAAGCCTGTGCTGGTACTACACCAAATGCTGGAAGGAAAAAAATGTACAGCTGCTCATGCTGACATCATGAGAATTTTGACTTGGACACTTGCTGGGTGACCGTTGCCCCTTTGCTAGATGTTAAAAATCACTGTTTTCAAGTCAGTGACTTTGCTTCAGAGTTGGTGCTCACAGGAAAAGGCCTGTAAACCCACTACATCTTTGGTGTATACCAAGTGATCCACTTTGTTCTCCTGGTGTCTCTAGGCTGTTGTGACCCAAAATGCTTACAAGAAAGGATTTGCCACGAGAAGGAGTCTGTACTTGAAACCTTTTAATGACTGTAAAAAGATGTAATGGTGTTGTTTACTGGGTGTAAAGTACATTGTTATGATGAACACTATATAATGTGTAAAATATCATATATAGTGTAAAATAAGTTGATATGACAAGCTAGGTAGGATTTTCTGGAAGAGCAGAAGAGCACATGAAGCACTATGTACAGCTGCTCCTCAGAGAGTAGCAGGGGACAAGAAGCATCTTGAATCCACTGAGGTCATCAGTCCAGCCTGAGGCTTTCCTGGGTATGACTATAAAGATACTGTCACCCCACTCTTATAATGCAAATACCAAGTTTAGTTGCCATTTCTAAAAGGTGACAAATGAAGGTGATAGTGAACAGACAGTATTAATTTTAATATCACGAAACTATGATTCATATGTTAGGTGCAGATGAGTCTGAATCAATATATTATGTGTGAAGGAACCTCAGCAAGGGATTGTAGCTTGGAGGACTCACTTACTTTCCTATATAGGCATGTAACACACTTACCAAGGGAACATATACCAGCTGACTTTCCCCAAGAGAACCCATGCCCTCAACCTCCGTCCAATGTATGTAACAACCCGACACATATTTATATGTAAATGTTTGTCATCTTCTCAAGTGGGCCAACACTAGCCCTGGCCTGTACAATTCCAATGTGTTCCAGTATTTAGAAGACTTGCCAAATCTGTTCCAATAAAACTTGTTGTGACTACTTCTATGTTTTATTACAGAACAAGAATCATGGTACACAGAGTTCCCTATCTGCAACTGTAGGTCAAAGGAAACAGTGACAAATTCATGTAGGAAAAAAAAAACTCAACAAATTCTAGGCTTACAAAAGTTATACCAGAGGCATGGCTTGGCAGGTAAAAGCATTTGCCCCAAGTTCAAGGACCTGAGCATGATCCTTGGTTATGAGGGCCAAGGCTGGAGATGTCTCCTGATAGAGACTAAAAAGATACTTGTTTCCCTGAACCTATGAAGAGAAGTGGTTCTTGGGTTAGTTTCTGGGATGCTTGAAGAAGTGAATCTACTACTAGTGTGTGCTGAGATCCCAGTGAGACTCTGGTTTCTGGCAGGTCCGAAGCCCCCATCTCTTTTTCTTCCACATCATCTTTTTAGCCCTCATTTGATTACTCGTTGATTTGGCAAAAGATCTTCTCATTTGAAACATAACAATTACAGTACTCAATCTGGATACCCATGAAAGTAGAGTCTGTGGACTTATTTAAGCCGTCACCATGATGGTTGGAAGACCCCATGCTTTATTCCTATGAATAAGCTTGAATGGTCATTGTAAAACTGAAGAGAGAAAAATCACAGTCCATTTAGTGTCTAATGTGGTCATACACATGTCATCCCGAGGTCCCTTGGTTATTAAAACTAATGAACTATCTTGCTTTTAAAGGGGTTTCTGTGCTTTAAACATATTGCTATAAAATGTCCATGAACTTTTTTAAAACATAAAACACCACAGGCTATTGAGTCAAGGGTTTACATGCTATGGCTTATGTAGGAAGCCGTGGTCAGAGACAGTGGCTCTATAGATAGATATTGCAAATACCTCAGTCTTTAATCTCTACACAAACAAGAATTTTGTGCGGATCTGAGTATTGACTCATCCTGCCTTCTATAGCAGAAGTAAGATGTTAATACCAGTCTCCTAATTTCCCCGAAGTGTTTTACCTAAGTCATTTAATGTCACACTTTTCCTAAAGTCTAATGGAACTGTTGCCTTACACTGCATTAGAACTTACAGGGCAGGTCCTTGCTACCCAGAAACCTATGAACATAGATTACAGGCCCACACATACATGAAGTATCTTGCCACAGTGATAAACGTGTTATTACACCTCATCATCTAAGAGGGTTAACCATTAAGTTACCAAGACATTCTGTATTCGTTACAAGTCTGAGAGGCATCAGAGATGTCTGCTCTGTATGAAAATCTGAAGCTCCTTTGCCAGAGTTATTCCTCAGAACAGTCAGGCACCTGACCTCCTTCAGGGTGGGGGAATATGGGGCTAATCTTCTCTGCTTACTAATGTCAACCGTCTGCAGGAGCCAGAACTCATTGTTTTTCTTCTATTTAATGAGAACCAAAAAGAGCAAGCATCCCATTCAGTGTTGTTCATAAATGTGCCATTGGCTCTGGACAACAGTTCTTTGAAAGGGGGATTATTATCTGTTATTACTGATAAGGATACTCGCTCAGATTTAGCAATGAATGTTAGGTATTAAGTTTCTCTCAATGCATCTGTGAATTCAAACCTCCAAAACTCAGACCCTTTGTTTCCGGCATCATAAACCAGCAGAAAATATCTCCATGAAGTTTATATATCTGGATATCATACATGTTTCCCTGTTTGAAGTGTGTGTGTGTGTGTGTGTGTGTGTGTGTGTGTGTGTGTGTGTGTGTGTATCTGGATACCATACATGTTTCCTTGTTTGGAGAGAGAGAGAGAGAGAGAGAGAGAGAGAGAGAGAGAGAGGCTATGTGGGTAAGTATGCATGTTCATACATGAGTTTGGACCACCTCAGATGTCATTCCTTAGGTGTGGTCAACATTGGTGTTTGAGCTAGAGTCTTTCACTGGGCCCGAGAGTCCCAGGGGTCCACCCATCTGTCCCTCCTCAGTGCTGAACATGCATACCTGCCTCACCAAACCTAGTCTTTATTTGTGAGTTCTGTAGGTTGAAATCAAACCTTCACGCTTACATGGCATAAAACTAGTCTCCTCAGCCCCCTAGTTTCCTTCTTGGAAAATAGACTTTGTGAAGATGGTTTTTGTGCCTCTTTTATATACTCGGGATTGATTTGTGGGTGGGATGTGACCCTCGGGGGGCTGTTCTTTCCAAGGAAATGTATCATAGCTTGATCTGGACGCTAGAAATCAAAACCAGCATGCACTCCTTAACCTTTTCAACCACAGCGTGAGCAAAGGAACACAAATAACGTGAGGTTTGAGGTTAACCATTTGTGTATAGTTTATCAAATCAGGAGTGACAAATTCTGTGGGAGATTGTCCTTCCTGTTTGCTGCTGACTTCTAACCTCAAGGAAGCTCAAAAGTGATACAACCGATGTTATTTAAACCCGAGAAGCATCACACCCTTCAGAATGCTAACTGAAGAGGCCTTGGGAACCAAAGGCAACTACAGCAAATGCATGCCATCCGCCGAATGAAACACAGCTCAAAAGTTGCTTTAAGTTAGACTCTCAGGACTCGCAACATTGAAGCTGCTGAAGCTACCAGGCTTGCCCATGTTCTGACGTGGGGGTGAGGGGATTACAAGCAATGGATGCTTCAAAGAATCATTTGTTCTGAAGTAGAGAGAGAGAGAGAGAGAGGTGTTATGAAAAGCATTTCCAGCATAAGAGATGGTTTCTGGGCGATGGGCCAATGCAGTCCCTCCCAGGTGCCTTCTCTCGTTCCTCACATCCAATATTCTACTGCAGAGGCTAAGGCTTAGGCTATAGAACTTTGTTCAAACAATAAGCATACATTTGTTTTTGATTAATCTTGTACACCTACAAAAACATATTTATTATTCAAAATAATACTGGGTGTTATAATACAGGATAAATGAGTACTCTTGGTACTAATTCCTTACAGTCTCACAATGACCCATTTTATGAAAGAGATGGGCTACAGTCTGCATGTCCCCATAGACTCATGTTTTGAATGCTGCGTCCATTATTTTGAACACTATAGAGATGTTAGGAGGTAGGACTAGGCCAGTAGACAGAGGTCACTGTGAATGAACCTATGAAGCCAATACTGATGATTCAGAGTTGCACAATAGGTCCTCTCCATCACTAGGTGAACAAGCCTCTTGCACATGCAGCCATTACAATGGACAGACATTCTCTGGTTATCCTAGCTTTTAAGCCATGATGGATTGAAATCTCTGAGCCCTGTGTCAATAAGTAGGGGAGAGCTACCCACCTCAGAAATGAGGCTTGAAGGTTCTAATAATAGTTTATCTACTTCTTTCTATTAGCCATTCACCTTCACTACATGCCATTCCTTCTTCCATGGGCCCTGCATCTCTTAAGTTTCCTGTGAAATATTTGGTCACAATGACAAGAAAGTATACAATATAAGATGCTATCACATTTGTTTTGTCAATGGGCGAAGGAAGACTCAGAGAAGCTAAACAACTCACCTTGGATGGATAGCATCACATAACTGATTGAGCCAGGGCACACTCAAGTTGCCTTTTCTAAAACATATGTGAAAACACAGAACATACAACTGGTGCTCACTAAGAAGAAGGTATGCTGCTCAATTTGGGTTTGGCCCTTATTTTTCATCATCAAGATATATTCAATGTGTCAGAGGATCTGGAAAGTTCCCTTTACCACCCATATGGGTCATCCATGTTTATCATGTTTATTCTTAGTGTTTCATGCTTTCCTGATGCCATGTGTTCTTCAGGGAGAAATCAATATCTCAGTCACAGTCTGTGTGACTTATATATCTCAATATATATAAGTCAGACAATATCTCAGTGACAGTCTGACTTATCACATGTAAGCTGGAGATGGCTCAGTGGGTTAGGGCACTTGCTGTGTGGGGATTTGAGTTTGGTTCCAAGAACCCAAACGGGAAAAAGAAGACACCAGCTCCCCAAAGTTGCCTTCTGGCTTCCATGTGTACCGTGATGTGCAAGCACATGTACACACAACAAATAAATAAAATAAAAATTTGTAATGGTTCTATACGTATGTTTTTATTGGATAAATCTGTTGTTTTAAAAACTTGTATGTGCATATGGTATATTCTATGCATGGATTCCCTCCACCTTTTTATCCCTCCCACCCTTAGCATATCTTCTGCTTCCCTACCATTCCCTTTCCCACACACAGGACTTAATCACTATATTTTATGACTCACTGGTTTTTATCTGGGACTGTCTTTGTGGCCGGGGATTTAGAACTATTCACAGGACTAGAACTCTGGTGGATTAACTATTAGGTACACAGCTGCAGACAATGATCCCAAGGATCCATAAGTATATAGAAGTTCATCATGGAGAGTGGTAGGTCCCCATGAATCTCCCCCTTTGCCATGATTGGCTCTTTGAATGCCACTTTTGTTCAGTCCTGTGGGGCAATGGCAGCTGCTATGAAATCCCATTTGTGGTGGCTGTGTCAGCTTTGAAGAGAGCATCCTGATCCTTTCTACCTGGCTTCTGTTAGATTATTTCTGGAATATTTTAAGTATTAAGTGACTTGTTTTTGTGTGTCTGAAACTACAATGGGAAAGGTAAGGAAGTAAGTTTGAAATGTCCACCATGTCATACTTTGTCTTGTTTTAATGAGTTGTTTTTACTAGTTATTTTCCACAAGAAAAGCAACTGGCATTTTCTTTTTTCTTTTTTTTCTTTTTTTCCAAATTTTATTAGGTATTTACTTCATTTACATTTTAAATGCTATCCCCAAAGTCCCCTATACCCTCACCCCCCCCCGCTCCCCTACCCACCCACTCCCCTTTCTTGGCCCTGGTGTTCCCCTGTACTGGGGCATATAAAGTTTGCAAGACCAAGGGGCCTCTCTTCCCAATGATGGCTGACTAGTCCATCTTCTGCTACATGTGCAGCTAGAGACACGAGTTCTGGGGGTGCTGGTTAGTTCATATTGTTGTTCCACCTATAGGGTTGCAGACCCCTTCAGCTCCTTGGGTACTTTCTCTAGCTCCTCTATTGGGGGCCCTGTGTTCCACCTGATAGCTGACTGTGAGCATCCACTTCTGTGTTTGCCAGTCACTGGCATAGCCTCACAAGAGACAGCTATATCAGGGTCCCTTCAGCAGAATCTTGCTGGTGCATGCAGTAGTGTCTGCTTTTGGTGGCTGATTATGGGATGGACCCCTTGGTGGGGCAGTTTTTGGATAGTCCATCCTTTCGTCTCAGCTCCAAACTTTGTCTCTGTAACCCCTTCCATGGGAGTTTTGTTTCCAGTTCTAAGAAGGGGCAAAGTGTCCACATTTTGGTCTTCCTTCTTCTTGAGTTTCATGTGTTTTACAAATTGTATCTTGGGTATTCTAGGTTTCAGGGCAAATATCCACTTATCAGTGAGTGCATATTATGTGGGTTCTTTTGTGATTGGGTTACCTCACTCAGGATGATACCCTCCAGATTCATCCATTTGCTGAGGAATTTCATAAATTCATTGTATTTAATAGCTGAGTAGTATTCCATTGTGTAAATGTACCACATTTTCTCTATCCATTCCTCTGTTGAGGGACATCATGGTTCTTTCCAGCTTCTGGCTATTATAAATAAGGCTGCTATGAACATAGTGGAGCATGTGTCCTTATTACCAGTTGGAAGATCTTCTGGATATATGCCCAGGAGAGGTATTGCTGGATCCTCCGGTAGTACTATGTCCAATTTTCTGAGGAACTGCCAGAGTGATTTCCAGAGTGGTTTTACAAGCTTGCAATCCCACCAGCAATGGAGGAGTGTTGCTCTTTCTCCACATCCTCGCCAGCATCTGCTGTCACCTGAATTTTTGATCTTAGCCATTCTGACTGGTGTGAGGTGGAATCTCAAGGTTGTTTTGATTTGCATTTCCCTGATGACTAAGCATGGTGAACATTTCTTTAGGTGCTTCTCAGCCATTTGATATTCCTCAGTTGAGAATTCTTTGTTTAGTTCTGTGCCCCATTTTTTAATGGGGTTATTTGGTTTTCTGGAGTCCATCTTCTTGAGTTCTTTATATATAATGAATATTAATCCCCTATCTGATTTAGGATTGGTAAAGATCCTTTCCCAACTTGTTGGTGGCCCTTTTGTCTTATTGACAGTTTCTTTTGCTTTGCAATTTTATGAGGTCCCATTTGCAACTGGCATTTTCTAAGTCTCAGCTACTGATACTAAGTTGTCCACCTACAAAATAACTTAAGATGCTTGTGGATGTGTACCAAAAGAAAGCACTTGTTTGCATTAATGTGACGTGTGTGTGTGTGTGTGTGTGTGTGTGTGTGTGTGTGTGTGTGTTTAAAATATTTACTTTGTAAGCCGGGTGTGGTGGCACATGACTTTAATCCCAGTACTTGGGAGGCAGAGGCAGGCAGATTTCTGAGTTTGAGGCCAGGCTGGTCTACAAAGTGAGCTCCAGGATAGCCAGGGCAACACGGAGAAACCCTGTCTTGAAAAAACCAAAACAACAACAACAACAACAACAACAAAAACTTTATTTTGTTCTTACAATAAATTTCTGTTTTGAGAATTAGATCTGGGTTTTTACAAAAGCCAAAATTGTAACCTTTTAAAATAATTCTTCCGATTTCAGATCAGCATTGTGAGCCCTGGTAGGGGATATCCTGAGGAGGTGCTGAGATGAAGTGTGTTTGACCCAGTGATGCTAGTCTGAGGCAGCATCAGACACTGTCACTCATTCTCACTCTGACCTCTTAGTAGCTCTTAAAATCCAAAGCTGCTGACATTCAATGAACAAGGAATGAAGTCTTGGATTAACAATGCGTTTTTACCTCAGCTGATTCATAATTAGCACTCAGTAATTACATCTCACTTCTAGTTCTTAGTCATTTGGGGTTGTTGTTTTATTTTGTTTTCCTTTTAAATGATTTGTCTTTGACTTATTTGTTTCCTCTAGAAAGGAAGTGGTGGAAGTTTCTAGATTTGTATTAGGCCGGAGGAGGAAAAGCAGACACCACTGAGAATAATTGGAATTACGCCAGGGGAAGAGATAATGGCTGTGAGGAAAAACTCAAGTAACATACATACAAACTCTTAGAGACACATCCTCCCTTAAGCAAGGTTGATAGTCCTATACCTGCTCCACAACACATCCTTAGTTTAATTCTAGGTTACCAATAGCATTTATGCAATCAATAGCATTCACTCAATAGATATTAATTGCAAACCATGTACCATTTAGGATTAAGTCTAACTGTGAAAGACTTTTATCCAAAAAGAGAAGAAAGTAGGGAGTTGTAAATGAGAGAAATGTTAATTTCCTAGTCACCCAACACATTACAGCCCATGCGGGAGTCTATAACTTGAGATGGAAACCCTACCCCATCATCCTGTGGAACCATCACCAATACCTAACTTCCATCATCTACACTCCATTTCTCATCCTAAGAGTGCTAAAGCAATAAGGAATGAAGATTCTGGAGCCTCAACATCATCCTTGGAAACGCATCTTTGGAACCCATCACTGTTCATTCTAACATACACAAAGACAGGAAGTTCTAGCTAAAGAAAGATGTTGCCTCAGCTATGCACATGAAGACACTAACAAGAGACATTAGATGTAGGGCTGGTAATTATCTGCCTTATCTATTCCATTCTGCCTTTCATGGGCTATTCTAAATCTGGGCATCAAGGAATCTTCGATTACCAAGAGCACAGGAGCAGATAACAAATAAGTTGCTGAGCAAGTGTTTTAACATAGGTTCCAGCACTCCTGCTTATGTGATGTTCCCTGAGAAAAATGTCTGTTTACTACAGATACAGCACCAGGACAGAAGATAGAAATGACTCCACCTAGGGAAGTCAACAATAAATTGGTGAGTTTTAGAATAAATCAGTGAGTTTAGTTTAAGTAAGGCTGCCTCAGTGGTTCCAGCAGCATACAAAGTCCCTTAGCAGCATGAGAAACAACTCATGAACACCACACCCTTAAATCCCCATACCCAACTCACAGGAGGCTCCAGAGCCTCCTCTCCTCCCTCAGCAACTGCTTTCCACATACATAACTCTAACAAGGGGCCTTGTGAACCTTGTAACTTTTCTGAACTTTCTGAGGTCTGTAAATTTTCTGATCCGCCCTCTCTTCCTCCAGGAGGGACTTTTCAATTAAGGAGGAATTGTAACACAGTTTCTCCAAGTGAAAGCCAAAGATAGGTTGGATTTATAGCTGCATATCCTCACATTGTGAATTTGTAGGTGTGTTTTTGGCACCTTGATGTTACAGAACATGTTTATGGCACAATGGTCGCACACACCTCAGATTGGCAAAAAGGCTATAGAGCATCTCTTCTGGGCAGGGCACTGTATACAAGGGAACAATACCATAATTTTAGAAGCTAGACTTTTATTTCCATAAAACAATGCAATAAACACCTAACTTCATGATTTGACAGCATTTGCCAAGGGTTGTGACATGTGGCAGGTCGGCTCTAGAGAAGGTCTTGGTTGATGCTGTTCAGATGAGGCTGGTCTGTTTTATACTGATTCCATATCATGAGTTCTATTCCTGGGCCTGTGGGTGAGTTCACAAAGTGTGTTGTCAGAGGAATGGAAGCAGGTTCCACCACTACCTGTGGCTCATTTTATATAGTGCCAAGTTGTATAGACTGCATCCAATATTGTCCATTTCATAAACAAAGGAAAGCACTGGAGTATGCGTGTGCCTACAATGTCACAAACTGTGGTAAGAAACCCAGAAGATATGAAAGTTCTAAGGAGGAAAAAAAAAAACCAACAACAACAATAACCACAACCACAACCACAACAATACCAGAGGCCAGACTTCTAGAAGACTCCTCTGCATGTGGGTGATGAAGACAGTGTTGACACCAGCAGACAGCTCTGCCTCTCTGGAATCCTCATTGCCCTAGAAACAGGCTGTCACCTGGCAGAGAAGGAGAAAGAGGGGATATGAGAACAGACAGCGAACCTAGAAAATTATGTTTGAAAAGTGGGTGTATGACAGGAAGATGGAATTACCTGCATTTGACCTTGCTTTTTCTTTCCATATAAAGAATTTGAAATTCCATTTAAAAATCAAAATAAGAAAAAGGCTTGAGGTGTGTAGCTGACTCACTCAATAGATGGGTAATAAATGCAATTCACATTTATCTGTGACACTGACTTCGCACCTCCTCCGCCCCTTCCAGGCGTCTGAGCTTCCCATTGTCTGAAATCGTTTCTTGTCATGGTGCCTGCACAGACATCCTAATCACCTGCTTGTAATCACTCTATATAGAATCACACAGGGCGCTGACAAGAGGCAAGAACAGAATAGGCAATCCAGGAGACGTGAATTCTGGCCCCACATCTATGTGTAGGGTCTATAACCTTTTTATTAAATCTCAGGCTTTCTGTGCCTGGGTCCCAAAATTACAGGGAAAGCAACTGGTCCTTATAAAGTATTGTACTTCAAGTGTCCCCGGGCACCAGGGAGATTTCAGTGGGTAAATTAGGCCAGATGTCATTCAACAGAGCTGGAAGAGACTGGGGAACCATGGACAGTGCTGGCTAGTGGTCAGTGTTTGTTGGATGAAAGAAAGAGATGCAGATCACGGGAAGCCATAATATAAGCCAAAGGTACCAATCACATCACAGCCTATACAACAAAGCCTTTGCTACCTGCAGTAATCAGGGCTTTGTGGGTGGGGGGTGATTTTTTGAACATTCTATCGCTCTAAGAAATTTAAATGCCCCTCTTTATATTTTAAAAGTATATGGACCTTTTAAAACCATCCTTTCCTTGAAAGACAGGCTTATCATTGTGGAAATCAGCTATGATAATATGTACTGGAAAGTCTACACGAGGCCTCTTAGATTTGAGGAGGTATTTGTCGTTAAGTTACAACACTGAATTGCTACTTGCTATTTGACTTCTTGTCATTGCTTCTTCTCTGCCTTCAGCCAGGTTGCTTCTCTGTCAGGCCTATCAGCCCTTGCTGCTAATTAGCTGATGATGAAAGTATAACATGTTTGTAAACCAAGAATGTTGGTGTTTAGATGTTCATTTAAAGCATTGGCAGTTTGGTCCTTTCCACGGAACTAGCAGCGTTCAGTAAGTGCTGAACATTCCAGCTGTTTATTTTGACCCTTCAGATGCCCTGACTAAATCACATCTGGAAAAGCAAGGTTATCACACAGCTGGACCCTAATATACTACCAAATATACAAAAATTAAAAAAAAAAATCTAAGGACTTAATGGGTAAGAAGCACTATATTCACACAATTGTAACACTAGCAACTGAGTCCAACTCCAGTACCTCAGGGATGAGTTAATGGATTAGATGGGATTCTCTAGGGGGATCTAGTTGGCATCCACACCTCTAGGTAAGAATGAAGTCTCAGAAAGAGTCTGGCTAAAACTGGCCAATAACAACGATTATGATTATGCTGAATTACTTTAAAGGGGAGAGAGAGAGAGAGAGAGAGAGAGAGAGAGAGAGAGAGAGAGAGAGAGAGGAGGTGTTGTTCCTATGTCTACTTGTGTGTGTGTGCTTGCACATGCATGCATGCATGCTTACACAGTGGGGTGAGCCCGACAGTTGAAGGTTGGCTTTTATAAAGCTCAAAAGCATATTAACATAAATGAAAAAATCAGAATTTTATCATTTAATTCAGAATCACTAGGGCTAGCCCAGAAAAGTCTCTAATTTGGGCCCTTATAGGACAATTGAATGGCACTTTTCTTGTTTATCTAGGGGTTTACGACAAATAATTTAGGACCTCTTTGAAGCCTGCTAAGTGTGGGCTCCTCAAACCGCCAAGTGTTCTCCAATTATAGTAAACATCCCTCTGCATATTCAGCTGTGAACACAAGCCTTGCTCAGTCCCACTGGAGATCAGGAAATTGCTCAGTTCACTTGTTTTCTATCAACTGCAGTTTATAAATGTGTGGTTTAATTCTCCCGGAGCTTTCTCTCTCTCTCTCTCTCTCTCTCTCTCTCTCTCTCTCTCTCTCTCTCTCTCTCTGGTTTTATTTACAAAATGAAAGTGTTTTTATTAGCAAAGTTATTTATAAAGAACCCCAGTTGTGATTTGCGGCAGTTTTGCTTACATGGTGTGTAGGCTCAACTTAAACACACCAACTCTGAGTGTCTTTGAAGCCCTCAAAACATAGCTAAGTAAAATACCTGCATATTTTATAACCATCATAAAATATGTGCCTTAGGCTTGATAACTGAAGAAAAGAGTCAGAGAGACCATAGATATATAAGCTTGTAGTATCTGACTAATATTCTGTGATGCTTACTATAAAATTTGGGTTGTTATCCTGAGCATTCCAAGAAGACAAGACCATTAAATCTATGATTTCAAATTAAAATCTACTTGGGAGCATCTATGCAAATAATTTCTCACCCAAATCTATTTATAAATGCAAAAGGGATTTTTAAGAATTCTGATAATACAGACGTTAATTTTATAATAATACCTGAAAATAGCTCTAAGTTTGTAGTGGATTAACTTGGGAGTCATTTCAGAGTCTCTACAAATTCTGAAAGTATGCACACAGGTCTTAGCCAGCAGTTCCTACTCAGCACTTTAGCAAGAAAGATATAAAACCCTCAGTCAGAATCCTTGGTTGAAGATAGAGTGTCAGAAAATCCAACTGGTTGTCAGGTCTGGCTGCTTTAAATATTAGACACACTGAAGTCACAAGTTGCTTTTCTTTTTCCATGCTTAATTGACACTAATAATTATACATGGTATATGCACATAGTGAAATAATTTGACACACAAGTGTGTAAATATACAAAGTAAATATCAAATCAGAGTGCTATCATTCCTGTCTACTTAAACACATCATTTTTTTTCATATTGGGGAATTTGAAAGTCTTCTCTGCTACAATACCCAATCAATTGTTATATAGTCATACTCTTGAATATTAGAATTATTTCTCCCAATCTGACTATATGTTGTAGCCATTACCTGACTTCTTGACACCCACTTTCTCTCCTCTTCTAAGCTTCTAGTGACCATCATTCTCCTCTAAATCTTTTTGAGATGGGCATTTTTATCTTGTCCATGTTCACTATAGCATGTAGCATTTGTCTTTCTATGTCTGACTTATTTTAACTAATACAATGCTGTTTAGCCTGAACATGATGCTAAAAAATTAGATTTTATTATTTTTTTTGTACCTGGATGATGTTCCATTCTGTAAATATATCAGTTTTCCCTATCCATTCCTCCATGGATGGATGTTATAGTTGGCTTGTATCCTGTCTGTTGTGAACAGAGCTGCAGAACACACTGGAGCACAGATCTCGTTTATACGTCAATTTAATTCCCTTAGCTTATGGACCCACAATTGGGATAGCAAGATCATACAGTTGCTTTATCTAGTTACTGATTAATTAACTGTCTTTCACAATTGCTATACCTAGTTGTACCCTACCAACAGGGTATAAGCATTCTCCTTCCTTCAGCAATCTAGTATTCACACTTGCCTTTTTCCTGTACCAGAACTTCTGACTACTCAAAATGCTTTAGGTTTATCAATAGATTACATCTTTATAGATTGGTGCATTTCCAATGCTTAGGAGCTTTTCTGATACAAGAAAAAGCAGCAGAGCAGGATTGGAATATGCATTTGAGGAAACTTGTTTGTAGCCCACTGGAAATTGCCCTCATAATGCAATGCACAGATTCCGTTATGGAAGATTGCTAGATATCTGTGCCTACAAGAAGCTGTGGAAGAAATTAAATGGTGTTCATGTTGTTTTTCATAATGAAAAAAAAATTCAGCATCCTCCAAAGAGAAATGTGATTTGTGGGATGCATACTGGACCTGTCTCTCAGTTCAGATCTGGGCAGTCACAAGAATTACTCAAGAGCAGAGTATTAAAAAAAATAGAGTCAACAGAGGCTATTTCTGCAGATACTAACTTGAGGCAGAGCTGTGGCAAGGAAAAGGGTGATTGACTGAAAAGGTTCTGTCTACCCTATTCTGATATATGGGCAAGTTGGGGAAGAAAGGTCTGTTGTTCTCTGCTTCCGTTCAGTGCACAGGTCCTCCAGCCATCTCTTGTGCTTTCTCTGTTCTTTCTCTTTTCTACTCTACCCCCAAATCACCTGGCATGCCTCCATACTAAATTGCTGTTTGGTAAGTATGGCTACTTCTTATGTCATTCTTGGGTCCTGCATAGTCAGAGGCTTAAGCGGCCTCTCATCTACACTTGCTTTATATTCTTAAAAATCTACCCTCCCCAGCCCTGTTCTGTCCTGGGACAATCCCATGGAACTGTGGTTTATCCTTCTCTTTCCTTGAAACTAGGCTGAGTCCTTAAATATCTGACTGAGAACCTCAGGTTGAGACCTTTGGTGTCTGCTTCTTTTCTGTGTTCCAAAGTTCTCTCACGCCTTAATCCTGAGCCCAGGTATTCTGCAGAGGGGAACCTGTATAAATCACAGATATCTTTCAGACTTTAACCCTGCTTCTCTGAGAATTCTTCTCTGGCACCCGAAGTCCCACGCAGAAAGTATCCTTTCCAAGAGCCTCCCCAGAGAAATCCCATCCGTCTCTCTGTCACACAAACCCCACACCCATTGCACATGCTCCCTAATATCCACTTCTGATCCTGAACAGAAAGGAGTTAATTTCTCAGTACTGTTTCCTAGCCGCTGACATTTTTCTCTCATTGTCGATGATCACTTGCTGCCATGGGGTAGACTTGAAAGAGCCCTGGATGGGAGCCAAGCAGCCAGGTGCTGCCATTAACCCATCCACCATCTAGGTGAGGCACTGGGCCAAAGGATCAGATCTCTTGAGCTGCAGGTGGTATCTGTGTGACATCGAGCACTTCACCAGATGATCTCGCCAAATCTGCTCAGCTATCTTATGTTAGGGGCAGTGCAAATGTGCCTTATACCCTAGACTTAAAGGACTCCCCATATTTTTGCCTCAACCTCTGTCACTAAAAACCCCTCTTCATGACCAAACACAAGTTTGCAGACAATCCCCACTTGACATGCCTTTTGAATTAACTGGAAATGGCAATGCAGGTTTTATATTAACTGTTATGCAAAGCTTTAAATATTAAAGAAAGATCTAGGGCAATAAGCAAAGGAGCCATGGGAAATAAGCAAAATTAAAGATGGTGAAGTTGGAAGTCAGCAATGACCTAAGCTTCTTTGTTCCTTCGTCCTGTTTCTTAATTATAGCTCAACCACATCCTGTAGAAAAGAGGAACTTCCAAGATGAGTTGTAACTCAGTGACTTTACTGGTAAAATATAGAGAATCTTTCTAGATTTCTCTGGTCAAGGATCTCTGTGGTAGCTTGGAATTCCATGATTGTTTTCTGTTAGGGTTTTGTGGGTTCCCATTGTGATCCCCTCTCTGTGTTTCTTCACCCAGCTCATTCTAAGAAAGCTAGCCAGCTCCCTCAGCAAGGCATAGAACGACCCTTGACAGGGCGTGAGAAGGCATTTTGGAACATAAGGAAGGTCATGGGATACTACCGAGAGATCTGGTTAGGAGGAATACAGGCCTCTGAGTCAGCCAGATTTGAGTCTCCAGTCCTGCTATTTGCTGACGGGGATCTTTGGGAAGTTACTTAACCTTCTGTGCATTCATTTTCTTATCACCAGGAGAGAGATAATAGGAGCCACCTAGCAAAGCATCGAGATGATTAAATGAGATGAAGAATATCAACCTCCCCAGCCCATGGCATGCACAGAAGGAAAGGTGACTTCTTTTAGTAACTCATCAATGTGACACTAGTTAAATTAATTTTCTAGACTATGGACTACTTCCCCCAAAGGAACCCCTGATTGCGGAATCTTGCAAAGCTTTAAATCTGGTTTATTCAAACGTGCCACACTTGAAAATAATCAAGATGTTTTTCAACTGGTGAGTGGATAAAATATAGTATAACTCAACGGGATATTTTTCAGCTCTGAAAAATAAATGAACCTGTAAAATTGCATTGAAGAAAATTTAAATCCCCAATATTAAGTGAAAGAAGCTAATACGGAAATTCTACATATTATGTAGTTTTTGACTGTATAGCATCTTAAGTTACCACTACTATTGAAGCATTAAATAAAAAAAAATAAGGCATTCTCTGGGACTTTGGGGTTTAAGGTTGAAGAGTCAAAACAGAGCCTGTTTTAGGACAGCAAAACTTTTTTTTTTAATTACTGTGATAACTGTTACACATTTTTAACACCTCACAACTATTATGACAAAGTGAGTGTACAAGGTGAAGTTAGGTTAATCATAGTCTTTCCATATGGCTTCACCATCTACGAGAGATGCATCACATTGGTATAAGCTGTTAATAATCAGATAAAATGTGTGCAAGAAGAAAGAGCCTTGAGTGACAGTCTATGCGATCCACTCAATATTTCTGTGAACTGAAAACTGCTCTTAAATGTTCTGTTCATTTACAATTACTTTCACCATGCTGCAGAGGCTGCTCAGTGTTTTAAGCACCCACTGAGCAGTCAGTCATGAGGCCCTGGGTTTGAATCCCTAGGACCTATGAAACCAGACAGGGTCATCTATGTCTATGATCTGGTATCCCTATGGTGAAATGGATTTAGGAGGGAGGCTCGCAAGCCACCTAGCACCTGTACACTGGCAGAAAACAAAGAGGAGACCCTCTCTCAAATATTTTTAAGGTGAAGAGCAACATACCAGATTGTCTACCTACTTCTACACCTATGCCACACACAAACATGCCTAGATACAATGAGCACAAGATTAAATGTGTTTTATTATTTGCTAAAATGATATACTAAACAAACTTATTTTCAAGTACTGAGAGTGACACTTAGGAGTTGCATGCATGCCAAATTGATTTAAGGTCAGCTAGGCTCCAGCACATGTATGAATAGAGATAGTTACTCTCAGCACACCATGGTTTACACTGTCTGATTAACGAGCAATTCTCCAGGACCATATTCTGCTATTTTGCTGATGCTCACAGTCTTTGTGTATATAGATGCCAGAGCAGTGTATAAACGGAACACGGGCAGCATGAATCCCACTTCCAAAGCAAATCAGGATGGTAGTTAAGTTCACATCTTTGAGACCACAGGACTCATTTTCTTTTTGTTAGCCAAGGGTTGTCTAAGTGAATCTCTATGACTTCCTCAAGGCTGTCTTAACTATAGTGAGTTATTCTCCTGCTTGCAGTGCCTCTGATCTTAAAGAGACAAAGGTGCATTGGTGTTAAAGGTGATTACATTATTCCAAGGGAACCTCCCTGGTCCTTTGACCAGGTTACATAATCAAGTCCATGGTATTAGGATATGAACATCAAAGGGGATGGATCATTCCATTTACGACTCGTGTGCTGGGACAAACCACTCTAATGTGGGCTTTATGTGTCAAAGCCTCTGTTCACCGCCTCCCCTCCCCCAATGGCCTTATGGTCTGATGGAAGCACAAAGCACAGAAAAGATCTCAGAGTAGTGGTTCTCAACGCTCCAAATGCTGTTATCATTTTAATACATTTCCTTATGTTAGGGAGACCCCCAATCATAAAGCAATTTTTGCTACTACTTCATAACTGTAATTTTGCTACTGATATGAATCATAACATAAATAAATGTGTTTTCCAATGGTCTTCAGTGACCCCTGCGAAACTGCTGTTTGACCCCAAAGAGGTCAAGACACACTGGTTGAGAACCATCTTAGAATATGAGCCTTAAGTTCTTATCTTTTCTCTGTCACATTTTGCCTGGGAGATTAAGTGGAAGTTTGTGAATATGGTGATTTAAATACCAATAAGAATAGAATGAATATTTGACATCTTATTTTTAAAGTTGACTACAGGCATGTTCGAGATGGTACAGATTTATTCTATGACAATAGACTGTGAATCCTTTAGATGTTAGTTTTGTGACCACTGCGTAGCCTGCCACTTCTAGGCATCTCTGTTCTAGGCTTTTCCTAAACTTGCTATACTCCCTAGTTTTGCTAGGAGTCATACTTTACTATAATTTCCATATACATACATGCATACATACATACATATATACATGTATTACCCACTCCTTTATTTTCTTTATTCCAACCACTCTTCTCTCTTATATACTCCATTACTCTCATTTAATTTGTGTGTGTGTGTGTGTGTGTGTGTGTGTGTGTGTGTGTGTGTGTGTGTGTCCTGAACAGCCCATATATTGTTACTTGTATATGTTTCCTGGGCTGACAAGTTGGTATAGGATAACCAGTTGGTATATTATTCCCTGAGGAAGACTATTTCTCCTGCTCTCAGCATTCTTTAGTCGCCTGTAGTTCTTTGCCTCTTCAGACTCATGAGGACACATACAAAAGCAGTCAATTACATAAAGCCAATAAGGATAAGGAAACAGGCAGCAGTCAACCCTCCTTGTTCTCTTGCCTCTAAAGAGATGAGGTAAGTAGATTTCAGGATGAGAATGAAAGATGATGTATAGGACATAGCTGCCTGTCATGGTAGAAACATGGAAACTCATACCACCTATAGATATAAAGAAGAAACATGTGCCTGATGGTAACTCATATAAAGTAACTCAATCCTGGAAGGATGAAGAGACTAGATATGTAGTGCCCATCTCACAGAGAGTTAGGAAACAACTGTAGCCGGCTGAAGCCAGACAGGCATCCCCACATACCCTGTACCACCTCTCACTAGTCTTTCTATACTCCTGAACATCTGACAAATTAGATTCCAATGGAGGAGATGGGACAGAGTAGGGTAAAGTAATCATGAGAGAAGTCCTGCTTCTGGAAGCTTCTGGAATATCCAGCTGCTTACTCTTAGATGTGATAAAGTAAAAGTCAACCTTCTAATGACACCTGCACAAGAGTTCCCCACCGGGATTTAAAACTGTTATCACAAATGACTGACATTCTCTTTAAAATTAATTTGAGGTGTTATTCTCAGTAGCCTGAAAAATTCTCAGAGATAAGACCTTTGTAACTGCCCTTGCTGGACCCTTCTGAATATAATTTCTGACATGAAATTAAAAAAAAAAAATCAGTGATGTTTTTAATGCCTCAAAACTAAAACTAGACAACGGCAGTACTTGTTAACAAATAGATAATAATTTACCTGTGACTGTGACTGCTGCTTCAGTCAATGCTTTACGTCTGTTCTCAAAAGAACCAGGAGTTGGGGATGGTGAATAATGTACAGTATCCTCTTCTCTCCACAGATCCTAATGGGTTGCTAGGGAAAGATGAAATTGGCTAGGAGACTCCTATTCTCAGAAGCTCACAGACACAAAAGAAGTAAACTTGGGCACGTTGGGAAATGGTCCTGTTTGATACAATCTAACGCACTGGCAAAGCATTTGCTGTAATAATTATAGATTTTGTGTATGGTGAATTACACATTGACTAGAATTATATAAGTTTTAGAAACTCATGTCTGTACAAACTTTCTCACCTGACAGTATCTAGCAGGTTTGGAGAATTCAGACTAAGGTGATCAAGTAATGGGCCTTTGGGCTTCGGGATTCTTACACAGAGAAGCAATTTCACACTTTTACTACATAATTTATGTATTCATTTCATTCTGGTATTTGTATCTTCCCTAATTTTATTTTAAATAGTGTGAACTGCTAAATGATTCTCTTTAGTGGAATTACACAGGGTCTTGTATGCTGTCTGTACGACTGGTATGTGTTTTCCTTCTATTCTAAAACAGGATGGGAATTAGATAAGCAAAGAGACCCTGGGGCAAGCCAATAACGATGGCCATTACCATTTATTAAGCAGGTGTTGAATGAATTGGTCTTTTTATCGTAATGCAGATTTACAGTGCAATAGGCAATCCATTTTTCAATTCAGTGTACTGCTGCTGATAAATTAACAGATGTCGATTGATTTTTCCCCCTCTAGTCCCCTGTTTACACCTGACAGGCCATACTTTATAGCTGAACAGTTATTTGAAGTTATAAACATTATAATTAGCAATTTTTTAATTAGGCTGACAATTAACAGGAGATTTGCCTAGCTGCTAATTTGACATGTCATACTCTCTATAGTGTTTATGTTAACCACAACTTGAGTGAATTCACTTGAACAGAACCACAGTGTCTGGTTAAAAAAAAAAATCTGAGTCTCAGAAGGACCTTTCTCCTCACTTGGATAACATCACATCCTGGCACTTTTGACAGAGAAGCAGAAATTCTGTGAGATTTCCCAGGATGACAACACTGACAGCCAGATCTGAAACAATAGAATCCTATACAAAGGGAATAGCACTAAGTCCATAACACAAAAGCCAGCCCCATCCATTGCAGTGGAGATGCAAAGTCTTACCCACCTCAGGAAGTTTAGTGACTGTGGTCAGGACCAAGGATTTTACCATGAGCAAAGATGGTCCTTAGACCTCATGACCAAGGGCTCCTCCGATGTCATTTTATCCCCAGATCAGGATCCAGTGAAACCAAAGTAAAAATTCTATCAATGAACAACATGAAAAACGAAAAACCAATCAGTTTACAAGAGGAATTTCTTACAGGAGAATGGGTGACTCAAATGCATGTGTGCCACAAAAAACCCACCCTGGCACAAGTTTCAGACAGATCAACGGGTCAGAGAGAGAATCTCTTCTCAGAGGTAGACCTTACTGCTTATACACCTTTAAGTGAGGAAGGGGTGGAGTTTACAAATCTTGAAAATTTCAGGAACTCCTTGAGACTTGGGAGTTGACTTCCTCCAGGAAGAAATGTTTCATTTCAAGTAGAATTGCTTTTCAACAACCCCCAGCAAGATCCATCAGGACTCTCTTGCTCTTTAGCTATGTCCTTCAGTCCTGTTATTTCCTGTGTTGGATCTGATGGAGTGAGAATGAAACATAGAGATGCAGACCCAGATAGAGTTTAGATTGTGCAGTTAGCAGGGAGCTTCCATGCCTTCTTCATACTCTATCATTGCTTTTTCTATCAAAGCAGGTTTTGTGTCTGCTCTCGGCTTCTGAAACTGTAAAATGACAATGTGCATGGTTCATAGTGGTATAATGTTCAACTTCCTTGAAGTCATCTAGGTTGTTTTCAGAAACATTTCCCAGTGGAGAAGATGCTACATTCTGTTGAGCATGCTGGAGATTTTTCTTCAAAGGAAGGGGCTCAGCAATTTGTAATTTCTAGGATGAGCTGGACAGTGGGACTTGTTTATCTCCACAATCTGTACAAGGCTGAAAAATTAAGAAAGAAATTACTGAAAATACCCAATATGAGGAAGAGAAAAGTGTTGTCTGTCATGCTGAATAAAAGAAAAACATTTTAAAGATGAAAGAATAACTAATTTTAAATTCCATGACTTCTTCAATGCTTGCTTTCCCAAAGAGGAGCCTTATTTTCCTACTCCCTATATTATGTGAGAAATCATTAATCAAAAATTGCAATCCTGGACTATCCAGAGACTACCCCATCCGAGAATCCATCCCATCATCTGCCACCAAACCTAGATACTAATGCTCATGCCAGCAAGATTCTGCTGAAGGGACCCTGATATTGCAGCCTCTTGTGAGGCTATGCCAGTGCCAGGCAAACACCAAAGTGGATGTTCACAGCCAGCTATTGGATGGAACACAGGGTCCCCAATGGAGGAGCTAGAGAAAATACCCAAGGAACTGAAGGGGGCTGCAACCCTGTAGGTGCAACAACAATATGAACTAACCAGTACCCCCTGAGCTCGNGTCTCTAGCTGCATATGTAGCAGAAGATGGCCTAATCAGCCATCATTGGGAAGAGAGGCCCCTTGGTCTTGTAAACTTTATATGACCCAGCACAGGGGAAGGCCAGGGCCAAGTAGTGGGAGTGGGTGGGTAGGGGAGCAGGGGCGTGGGTGGGGTATAGGGAACTTTCCGGATAGCACTTGAAATGTAAATAAAGAAAATAATAATAATAAAAAAATTGCAATCCTGCCAAAAACAATTAATTGTAGTTGAGATCTATCACTGAGCTTTAATTAATAACTTTTTGCTTATTTCTCTCTTTATTTCTTTTTAAAATCTGGACCTAAAGAACGTTTTACACCTGAATATTTGACTCTAGAAACTTTGCTTTGAAGTTTTCATGAGTCTTGTACTTTCTCTTGAGTATATTATAAAAGAGTATGATACTATAGAATTTAGCATGTCTGAATTAGTCAGAAATTCTGAGCTTTAAGAGCACTTATTAGTATAAAGTTGGATACAGCATTTTAGGGAAACCTAATTTGTGAATTTAAAAATAATATTAAAACATCTTTCTTTCTTATAGTTAGATCTGTCTTTCTTTGGTCTATCTTTATGCCTCTAGTTCATGTTTGGGGTGGAGGTGGGGGGATCTGTAACATTCTCTGAGTGACAGAATAGCTCAGGCTGAATAAGAATAATTTAAATGCATCTGCTACAAATGATAAGTTCATTGTTTTTAAACAATTAATTAGGATAATTATAATTAATGTGATTGAAATGGATGAATTGACCTAAGAAAGTTCAGCCATACACCAAACTTTAACCAGATTCTATATACAGTCCATGTATTGAAGAACCACATCTTTAAGTCCCAGAATACAGTGATGAATCCCATTTATTAAAAGAATGGTCTTTTATGAAACAAGGAATATGTCACTCACAAAAGCATACACTTTATCATAGATGATCACAGTCTTATATAATGATCTCTCCTCCTCTCCCTATTAAGAAAATGACACAAACTAATTATTACATCTTAAACATTTTAAACAAACTATGTCCATCTACATTTTGGGTTAGGACAGTGATTCTCAACCTTCATAATGCTGCAATGCTTTAATATAGTTCCTCATATGTTGTGACTCCCCAACCACAAAGTTATTTTGTTGCAATTTCATAACAGCAATCTGCTACTGTCATGAATCATAATGTAAATATATGACATGTAGGATATCTGATATGCGACCCCTCCCCCAAAGGCGTGGAGACCCACAGGTTAAGAAGCACTGAGTTAAGAGATTTCTCAAAGATGGAAGGTAGAATTAACTATGGCCCCCCAAAACCTGGTGGGAGATGACCAAGGAACAGAAAATGATGCTGTGAATCCCTAGGTCTGAAGCTATGGTGCCCTCCAATATTCATACATTTTTCCGAACACCCTATTAACCCAAAAGGAATCATTTCAGAATTGTTTTCCAGAATAGTCATGGACATGCACACAGATGGCATTGCACTTTCAGAAAGGTTGACTTGCTATGCTCCTATGCTCTTGCTGTTTCAAAGGGCACAGAAGTCAGTTTTAAAATATCAGAATTATGTTACCAAGAAAGACTTGTGGTTGTACACAAGCCTTACACTTAAAGAGATTAACTTCACTGCTTAAATTAAAGCCAGATAAATGAGACATACATTGTAAATCTGAGTAACTGAGAAAACTCATAGCTTACCCCTGGTCTTAATAAAGGTTTTTATTCCTGCACAAACATCATGATCAAGAAGCAAGTTGGGGAGGAAAGGATTTATTCAGCTTACACTTCCACATTGCTATTCACCACCAAAGGAAGTCAGGACTGGAACTCAAGCAGGTTGGGAAACAGGAGCTGATGCAGAGGCCATGGAGGGATGTTACTTACAATTTGTAATTTCCTTGCTTGCTCACCTTGTTTACTTATAGGACCAAGACTACTAGTCCAGAGATGGCACCACCCACAATGTACTAGGCCCTCCCACCTTGATCACTAACTGAGAAAGTGCCTTACAGTTGGATCTCATGGAGGCATTTCCTCCAGGGAGACTCCTTTCTTTATAATTTTAGCTTGAGTCAAGTTGATACACAAAACCAATCAGTACTCCCCCAATACAAATTTTTTTGGAAACAACTAATGTCTAAGTTCATATAAAGTATAAAGTATAAACAACAACAACAACAAAATCCTTCTGATCCCACCAGGAGAAGCCAATTAATAACCTTAATTGTAACTATGAACCAGAGCATTCAGTCCTCGGTTATAGGCATACTAACCATAAATTTCCTGCCAGTCAGTTGTGCTCACTAGGGAGATTTTAAACAAAAAGGCACTATCCAGTGTTTAATTGTATTTTTTAATTTCACCCTTCTAATGTGGCATTTCATTTTCTCTCTAGGATCAGTTGAAATGATAAACTTTGACCTAAAGAATAGAATGTTTGGAAACAGAGACGCCGATCACCATGATCGTTAGGCACACAAGGCAGTTGTAGAGTGGTTGTATTACGATAAATGGTTAATCAATAGTAAATTAGTTATAATTAAGTATGCATTGCAGAGGTGTTCTCAGACTACTAATTAAGACTGTTTACTCCAAACGGACCCAATGAGCCTTGAGAAAATGAAAGCAGAAAGCCCATCTGAAGATCTGCTAGAAAACACTTTTCCATATTCTATATCTGCCTCATCTACACAGACCAGACCGTGGGGTTTCAAAGAGGTCGCCATCTTCTGTAGCATCGTATTATACATTCCTTTAAGCAGCCCTCAGTTAGTCTATCATTTTTCTTCCGGGATGGTGGCTGCTTGTGTGTTCAGTAGCCCCACAAAGAAACACAAGAAAAAAGCTTCAATCTGCAGACTCCAACTTCTCCCCTCCCCCAACCTCTCTGCCTTTCCCTGTATTCTTTGTATTGCAAAGTAAAGATTCCCTCTGGCCTCATATTCCTCAGGTATTATATCTGTACTGAACCGAATGCCATAAATAAAAACAGAAACGCTGTCATTTCAGCTACAATGGTCTTATTGACAGTTCAACACAGCATCAATGTTTCATTGTGGATACTTAAACTAGACCAGTGTGGTTGGAGGCTAGACTGCAGGTAAGAACAAAAGCAGAAGATATAGTTTCAGGTACCCCTGAAGAAGGAGTATCCTCTATTCCTAAGAAGACACATGTGGGCTGGTCTAGTTCAGAAGGCTTTCATTGAAGCATAGCATAATCACATATGCGTTATGTGACTATCATTATCAACTAGTGTTTATAGAAAGATGCTTTTGGTACAGAGCATTGACTTAGCTGGAAGAGAGCTTTCTTAGCTTACAGGAGGCCTTGGACTCAATCTCCAGCACCTCATATACTAAGCATAGTGGTGCATAGCTATAAACTAGCGCTCAGGAGGTAAAAGCAGAATGGTCAGAAGCTCGGAATTATATGGACTGAGTTATATTATATGGACCATCTCCTGGAGGACTTGCTCTGCATCTAGGGCTGGCTGCCACTGGGATACATCTGGGGAAAGCACCACCTCTGGAGGATTGTATGTTCTAGACAAAGTAGGCAGAGGAGAGGATGCAAGAGGCACAAGAAACTGTACACTGTTACTCCTGCAACAACTGGGGGTACATGGGGCAAAAGTAGGGCAAGAGTGGCACAGAGAAAGGAGCTCAGTTAACGCATGAATTGTGGGGCCAGGCAAGGCTCTAAAGGCTGAGAGAAAGGAGTCTCTAAAAAGTACTGGGAAGTCTAAGCCAGCCCTGGGAAATGAAGTTTGCTGATGGAAAAGCATTTCAGCAGGGGAGCCAGAGAAGAATCGCAAGAAAGTATTTAGGCCACAGTTCTTGTCTTTGGAGGGATTCAAAGGAAAAGAATTGAGGCACACGTGTAGTAGGCTTGGTGTGATAGGAGATTGACCAAAGATTAAAAAAAAATCACAAGAGTGTTATGGGATTCTGTGAAGAATGTAGCTTTTGCTCTGGTCGATGGGAAGGCAGGCTTTGGTCAGAGAACAGAACTTAGATTGTGAAAGGATGGAATTAGTGTCATACTGACATCAGGTGATGACTTTACTCTCCTCCAGAAAACCCACAGAAAAAAAAAAGTGGTCATGAACAAAAGAATTATATCTCCCAGCAACAAGACTGGAGTCTGAGATCAGAGAACTACTCTTCTGCTAAGGGCTTCTCTCCCTTGGCTTAAGATGAGTAGTCCTCATGCCTCCCCATGCTTCAACGATGGCTAGAAAAATATTAGGGTTTCTTTTTAATACAGTTCATGTAGACTTTACCCACTCCCAAATCTCATATCCTAAAGCTATCGCTTAGAGAGGTTGGGATTTCAAATTTACAATGCTGGCAGGGTGTAATCAGTTCTCAGTAGGTGGTACGGGAGTGGGGGGTAGGCAAGTAAAGAACTGACACAAAGTCTAGCAAAGGGCATTGACTGGCTGGATGAGGGTGGTGTGAAATGCTGGTAAGTTCCTGTGACAGTCTGAAGTACAACCACCTGGGCATTCCCAGTGCATTGGTGATTGTAACTTTCCATTTGTTTCCTAGTATACACTGATAGAACATTTATTCTCTTAATTTACTTGTTCTAAAGAACTCATGTTTTCCACTGCTGTTTTTCTAAAGTGTCATGGGAACCATATATATTGAAAGACGACGGGATGAATGGAGAGAGCAGTCTATTCTCAGACAGGCTCCTGCTGGGAATCTCCAGGTTGGGTTTAAGTGATAAGTCTCAACAGTCAGGAATCAGAATTCCTATGTGGGTCATCACCATCAAAGATACAGAGAAAACGAAATCAGCAGGTCCTGGTAGCCCCAGCTCCTCTCTAATTCTGAGTACCTGGGACCCAGAAGCTCAGGATATATACCACATTGTTCTTGGAGTCTTTATTTATTATACATGAATCATGTCTCTTAAATGCTAATAATTATTACAAATGACAAAAAAAATTTATCTAAAATTCCTGTATGTTTGAGAAATGCATTTTGTTCACACAAGACTACCATTCCTGATTTATAAGATAATTCTGGAAACATCAGTCAGCCAGGAAAGGTGGCTATATGGATTTTATAGATGAAATCAGCAGACCGGGTAGGGCTGACCGTGGAAATGAGCCTCGCTGTCAGCTGGCAGGAGTGTGGCTTCCCTCCTTCATAGCAAACAATAATACATGGCTCAAGGTGTGTCTCCATGGATTTGTGAAGTGTAGAAAAGTGGCTGCCAGAACACAGGTAGTCCCATTAGTGGTACCAAGGATGAACCTTTGGAAATTGTACTTGTGGAGCTAGGGCAGCACACATGAAGAATTCCCAAGAAGATACTATTTATTCTGTGCTGTTTGTTTAAGCACATGAATTTCCTAATGGAGCCATCAGACCTTGCTTATTGGGTAATAGTTTAATTAGGCCCATCTGGAGGATGCTGTGGTGAAAACTGCCCCAGCTCTGATAGCGGCAGGGATGTAATTTGTCATTCTGTGGCCAATGACTGGCACACTCCCAGCCCTACAGCCATGCAGGGGTAGTGCTGACTGTCTCATGGGGAGACAGATAACACCTGAGACATTGTGTGGTTCACCTTGGTGCAGAAGGAATTACAGGTGATTCTCAAAATCTTTGAGCTAACCTCAACAAGGTAAGGCAGGCCTTCTAAAAGTCACACAGAGACTGCTGTCAGCCATCCCAGGAGAAAGACTTTTCCAACGCACATAGTTAAGTCACTGTGATGGTCTAGCCTTTGACAGAGACTGCCCTGCTCTCAGCTGACAGAAGACATCAGGTGGCTAAGAAAACAAGGGACATGCATCTTTCTAAAGTATGACATTAAATGTCAGGTCTTCATCCACGCTACCTGTACAAGACCACACCACAGCAAGTAAATAGACAATTGAACTTTCATATCATGAAAGACTTTGCTGGTGTTCAAGGTGAGTGAGGTCCTTAGGCAATGATTATAAGAGAAAAATTAAATTAAACCTTCCATGGACCAATACCATTGATTTCTGATGTATTTAGACTGGCGTCTGACATTTAAGATCTAATGGTTCTATGAGTTCCACAAAAAAAGACTTGGAGGTTCCCCTAATATCTTGTGGGCTTTTGGTTTGTTTGTTTGTTTTATGTTTTTCAAATCCGCTTACCTTGTATGTCCTCACTCTTCTGTGTACCTTTGTAGCCTTCTCCTCTCACACCACTCTGAAAGTACATAGCTGGTCAAATACCCCATCGAAGTGTTTTTACCATCCCCATAATGTGAATGCTGACTTAACCAGAGTATCAGTAGGCTCCCATTGCAAAGCCAGCATTTTTTTTTCCATCTTTAAGTGACATAGACTGAGGTTGAGTAGCTTCTAGAAACATTCAGGGATGCCCCTCAAAATACATATCCAAGCTGGCCTATAAATCTCTCTCTTCTGAAGAACTATCACTGAACTTTATGTTTTAAGGGGAAATGGGGGGGGAGGGGGAAATCCCATGGCAACTATCACAGTATTTATGGCTCCATTCTGTGCAGGAACCAATAAGCTGTAGCACATGTGATGGGGTGGCTTTAAAGACCTTCAAACAGAGTTTGTAATTATATTGATAAGGTTTGTAGTAGGGTTTTTGTTTGTTTGTTTGGTTGGTTTGGTTTTTTGAGGACTTTGTATTTGAGCCTTGTATCTATAACATTCCTGTGTCTCTCTCCCCTAACCAGTTCTTCCCAATCTCTTCTTTAATTAGTATTGTTGCATATATAATACATAGGTATCTACAGGTACATATGTTTAAAGCATACCAATCCACTGATTTTTGTTACTGTGTACATATGTCCAGGACTGACCCCTTAGACTTGGACAACTATGTGGGAGCTTAGATGGGAGGAAGCTGATCCTCCCTTTCCCAGCAGCCATTGATCACCTGTAGCTCTTCATCTAGGAGTGTGAACATGTGGAATTTCCCATGTCCACATTGGTATATCAGCAATATTGTCACTATGACAGTCTCATTTTTGCAACCATATTGTTGAGACATGGGTTAATCTACTTGCAATGTCTGGGGGACACTGTTTAACAGCAGTCACCTTGCACCTCAATCTTTCTATCACCTCTCCTGCAATTTCCCTTTAGTGTTATAAATAGTTGTTGCATTGCAGACATACCAGATGGGTTGGGCACATACAGTCACTTGCTCTCTCCATTCTGAATGGTTGTAAATTTTTGCAAAGATACAAGACAAAATGAGCAGCTAGCCCTAGTATAATTACAGAAGCCAGACGTCTAAACCATCCTGTTTACATAACCAACCACCACCCTTTACATGGGAGGTGATTTTAGAAATCACTTTGGGAATAATTAAATGTACACCATGAATTGAAGAATGTTAGGAGAAGTTGAGAATTTTTTTCCTACCTGCCCAAATTGCTATAACATGTAAATGGTATAATGGAAGCCAGTGGCAAAGTGAGTCAGTAAGTGGAATAGGAATTGGAATCAGATGGAATCCGCAGCTATCAGTCGTGTCTGCTGATACATACCCACACTGGCCTAAGGAGGAGACTCCTACCAAACTAGAGATTTTTGACAGCCTATCTTAGCTACCTGCTGGTGTTAAAGTGTGGGTACTTCCAAGGCAATTCACAAATTAGATTTTGTTTCTGTATGCCTAAACACTTAAGACACTAAAGAAATTAAAAGAAAGGAGAAATGGCTCAGGAGTTAAGAGTGCTACTTCTCACAATCAGTAGGGCACAGATTCTGTGATCCCAACTCCTGGTTTCCTCTGCTAAAATAGAGAATCACAGCAGTGCCAGCCACAAGGCTGTGGCGCTAACTCAAAGGCCCTGTGCATAGAAGACAGCTTTAAAATAAATGAAACAGAAAAATTGCTTGTTAATTAGTCATTACCTGTGCTGCTGCAAGCTCCCACTCACGAGTACTAGGATCTGTTAGTAGAGCTATAGGCTTAGCTTCTGATGGTGCAGTCAAGTGGGAAAACAACAAAACTAGTAGGAGAGGTGGTGTGTATGACAAGTTACACTGGTGATCCAGATCTCTTGATGGAACATAAACACAAACCAGTTCTTAGGCACGCGCTTATTTTTCTTAAGCTACAATAAGAAAAGAGAATAGAAAGCTAATTCCAAAGAAAATGTGGGGGCCAATGTGATGGCTCAGTAGGCAAAGATATTTGTCACCAAACCTCATGATCTGACTTTGATTCATGGAGCATACATGGTGGAAAGAGATAATAGACTCTTACAAGTCATCTTCAGAAATCTACATGCTCCATGGAATGAGTGCACCTTCCTTCTCCACATATGTACAAACATACATACAGGAACAATTACGTTTAAAAAACTGTGGTTCATTCTGTAAAACTGTGGAGCTAGTAAAGGAGATCACTTAACAGATACTTTGAATTAAACTTGCTCAGGCTCTCCTATCCTGATTGTAGCTCCGTTTTCATTAATTCTGTCCTGAGGATGCTTGATGGAAAGGTTGAAGATAAAGCTTGCTGCACTTCCTGCCCTGTGTCTGGCCACGTCAAGTTAAAGCATCTCACTTTGTGCCTGGCTATGTGCGAAAGGGTTAGAAATAAATCCACTTTGAAGAGAGTGTTACTGAAGAAGATGAATTATTTTGGGAAGCAAAGGAGAGAGTCTGGGACACATACAGTATAAACTTCATATAATAATCTTCAGAAGCTCAAAAGGCCAGAGAAATGCTATGCTTTATAAAAAATGAGAAGCTTTTCAAAACTATAAAAAAAAATTTTTTTTTCAGATTTCTAAGCTTCCTGCTAACATATCGACATGTCCTGAAATCCAATTTGTTGTATTTCTCTGTGATTCCTCTATGTACATACCTATGTATTTGGAATGATAGGTATTATAAATTTAGAATTCTTAAACCAGCTCAATGCTGTTAGGCTCATAAACTATGGCATATTGTTCCTGATACAACCTAAATAAATAAATTACACAGAGGAGCAAATACAGAGAGATACACATGAAAATAGGTAGAGAGAGGAGGTGGGAGAACAAAAGGGATATAGAGATCAGGATGGAGATGAGGGTAGGGATGAGGATGGGGATGCAGATCGAGATGAAGTGAGGATGAGGTTGGAGATGAAGATGAGAAGGGAAATGGGGATTGGGTTGAGATTGGACATGAGGATGAAGAAGATGATGATGTAGATGTGGGTGGAGAGAGGGATAGAGATAGAGTTGGGACCAAGATAGAAGAATCCACAGCTGAAGGGGAAAAACAGATCATAAGCCTTGCTTCTATTTCCCATAGAATTCCTACAAAGAACTCTAGAAATGCTTTCTATTTTTAATATATCTTTTAAAATACATCAAAATGAAAATGTCTCAGACCATTCGTTTTCCTTGTTGAAAGTTTCTTCAGTTATGTGTGTTTTTAGATTCTGCATTAAAAGCAACAAGGAGCTTCAATGGACATTAGAAGTAACTGCAGCTCGTGTGAATGGTAGCTTGTGGGGCGGTTTTTCTTCTGAATTTTATTCTCCTTTAAGTTTTTGAGATTTTTCAATTCTCTTACTAATGTTCATCATTAGTATGTGCATGTCTTGTTTTAAAAAATACTTCTCTGCTGCTTGTTATTTAAAAGTGTAGATATCATGGCAGAGTTAAATCTGAGAATGTGTGCACAGTTACTAGCGGAGGGCTGGGTGAGTGCGGGAGTGGCTTAGCATATCCTAGAGACTTTTATCCAGTTTAGCAATGCTTCGAAAGTGTCTTCCATCTTCGGAACACTGAAACAAACCCAATTGAATGGGGAATACTGAGTAGGAAATACACTAGAAATATAGAAGACTGTCAAAAGTTAAAACTGGGACTCAATCTGAGCTCAAAAACCAAAGGGCTTCTCCATGAATTGATCGCAGGGCACTGTCCCCATTGTGATAGACTATTTGTGTTTTACTGCAAGTCCAGACAACACAGTGATTTTATGTGATGACATTGGAGACATGCTGAATTCACCTGTCCGTCAAATCAAACTCCTCCATCACAGTTTCAGAAGTGTCACTAAAATGTCTGTAGGAGTTAAGACTCTGTACCGGCTGGTTTTGTGTGTCAACTTGACACAGCTGGAGTTATCACAGAGAAAGGAGCTTCAGTTGGGGAAATGCCTCCACGAGATCCAGCTGTAAGGCATTTTTTCAATTAGTGATCAAGTGGGGGGGTCCCCTTGTGGGTGGTGCCATCTCTGGGCTGGTAGTCTGGGGTTTTATAAGAGAGCAGGCTGAGCAAGCCAGAGGAAACAAGCCAGTAAAGAACATCCCTCCATGGCCTCTGCAACAGCTACTTCTACCTGACCTGCTTGAGTTCCAGTCCTGACTTATTTCAGGGATGAACAGCAATGTGGAAGTGTAAGCTGAATAAACCCGTTCCTCCCCAACTTGCTTCTTGGTCATGATGTTTTGTCCAGGAATAGAAACCCTGACTAAGACAGACTCCTAGCCTTTAGGAGTTTTCTTTAAATGATTTTTCCTTAGTATTAAACAAGACTAACAATATTTTTTGTGGATTTAAAGAATTCCACAAAACACATTCTAAGAATAGCATGAGTCAAAAAAAGACTCCTCTGATGTGCACAATATAGGCTTCAGTTGTTCTACTGCATTTGATGGAATATAACATGGCCAACAAACACAGAAATGAAAACTGCTATGAGCACTCCCAGTACCCATCCTTTTCACCATTGTTATCATTCTTATTGTTGTTTCTTAATATTTGGTGCTGGGAATCAAAACTCAGATTTGCCCATTCTGGGCAAAGGCTCTGCCAATCAGTAATTCTAAAGCGCAAGGACCCCTGATTTTCAGAGCACACAAGCTTTAGCAATAAACCCACTTCCATTCCAGTAGAAATGTCATGGTTTTAAGTTGGCCTCAGTGGTCCCGTATTCTCCCTCACACTACAAACATACATAGCTTGTCCTCCAGCAACCGTTCACAGTCACCCTGGCATTAGGCTTGGCACCATTCACACAGCACACTTCCTAAAGCTCACTATTAGAGGCAAATAATTATCCTTATTTTTCAATGTCTGCTGGCCTGTCCTGACAGATGATAAGCTCTACAGAGGCAGGGATGGAACGCATCTCACAGAGCAAGCGCCTTGCACATTTCAGAGGCTGAATTTATGAGTGAATAAGTCTCGGTAAATGAGGAAGGGCAAGGACTGTGAGAGAGCATTTCAAACAAAATGTACGAAGCATCGGGATGTGAGTGTGAAAATCATGGGCACGGAGCACAGGGAGAGGGAGCGATGAACATCAAAGATGAAGCAGGGATACAGCGGAGGCTCGAAGGCAGAGAGGTAGCAAGGGCAGACTTGGGAAAACTGGGCTAAAAGCAAGGATTTGGAACTAGTATGCATATATAAACTACCCGTTTCATCTTCAAGAGTCTGATTTTTCGTGTGTGCATTATATTCCAGCGCTCAACTATAATGCAGTTCACGTTACTGCATATAATGTGTGTGTGTGTGTGTGTGTGTGTGTGTATGTGTGATGAATGTGTTTGTGTATATGTGATGTTGCAGGTGTACATTTGTGCATGTTTGCAGAGGCCAGCAGTCAGCACTAAGTGTTTTCATTATCCCCTCTCTATTTTTGGAGAAAGGCTCTCTCACTTAAACTGGCGCTTACTGATTGCCTAAACTGGTTGAGCATTAAGTCTTGTGATGCTCTTGTCTCTGCCTCCATTGCTGTGGAATTAAATATGTAAGCTTTTTTGCCTGGCTTTTTATCCAGGTGGTAAAATCTGAGCTGATGCCTGTGAGGCAAATTCTTTACATCTGAGGCATCTCCCCAGCCTCCACATGGATTGGGCTGTTGGAATCCCCTGATCTTCATGTAGGTACACATTCTATTGCTCTGCATGGATCTCTCACCTGGGCCCACTTACTCCTTTAGTACAGACACACCTACCCTATTGGTTCTGCCTCATTTGAGGCTTCAGAACTGGCCCCATCCATTGTTCCTTAACATGCCAGAAGAAGGCAATATGGCAATTTAACACAGAGTCGAGCCTCCTATTTTCTACTCAATCTTAGCATCGTAAGTTCTCACATGCTTGGTCCCTGCATCATGCTACATCTCCTATGACAGTAATACACACTTTCTTTCGCCCATTGAAAGTACCTAAGCACCTGCTACTGTCCTCTCTGAACACAGATTTCTGTCAGGTTCTTTTCAAAAATCTACTTCTTTTACATCCAGTAATCTCATGGAAAAATACATTCAACCAGGCACTAATATTCGATATTTTGCCTCAATATTTTCTTTCTGTGTTTTTGTAAGTGTATTATGTACTCTAGGAAATAATTTTGAAAATTAGTATTACCAAGACTAAAGACAGCTTAGTCAATCAGGCACCTTACCATGCAAGGATGGAGAGCTGAGTTCAGATCCCTGATACAAACATAAAATGTCAGATGCAGCAATGTACACATACAGACCCAAGGCTGAGGAGGATCCCTGGAGTTTGTGGCCTAGGTAGTCTACTGAAGTTAGTGAACTCTATGTTCAGTGAGAAACCCTGATACACTGGCAAAGGACAGAGGAAGGTACCCAGTGTTGACCTCTGGCCTACGGATGAGCATACACACAAAACAAACAGGAGACAACAGAAACAAAACACACTCAAATGCATAAACACACAAAAAAACAAACAAAACCAGCGAAACACACACAAAACAAGCAAGCAAAAAACAACAACAACACACACACACACACACACACACACACACACCAAGGACAACTAACATTAGAAAATCATACCTGAACAGGCACATATGCATTATTATGTGTAAATGAAATCTCATTTCAAAAATGTAAACATTAACCAAACAAAATGAGAAGAAGAAAAGTCTAAAAGAGAAAACCAGGATTTGGATGCCTGTGCAGCATATTAAGTCCATCAGAAAAGTAATTTAAGAGGCTTTGTTCCGTTTTGAAAGTCAGATGAATCCCTAAGCAGGAACTCTACACAGCCCCTGTAGAGGAGAAAAAAAAAGTATGTGTTGCCACCATCAGCACTGACTGTCCACTTCGTATTGCTCCCTGGCAGGATAAGACAGAGCTCATGTGACAGCTGCTGGAACTGCCTGCACATTTCTCTGTCACTGCCTATGATAACCTGTGTCACAGTCAGCAAGCCCGTGACTCTCTTTTCTCTTCTTTCCTTTCCTTCCCTTTCCTTTTCTTTTTATTTTCTAAGGTAACACTCGAATGCTCCCCCACTCCTTTGTCCTTCTCCATATTCCCCAACGCAACCCTGATGGCAAAATGAGGTGATAGATGTAAACACCTAAAAATAGTTTGTTTTGCATGTAGCGTACAAGCAAGTGAATAATTTCCTTCTGTAAGCAAGATGCCCGGGGACAGAGAGAGCTTGGTGGCAGTGGCTGCATGGGGACATTGATGGAGTACTGCTTCTAGAGAAGTAAATCAGCGGTGCCACAGCTTGGCACACCAGTGAAGGTGGCGGCAGCCAGAGGCAAAAAAAAAAACCAAAGCCCTGGAGAAATACGTCCTGCATTTAAAAATTACTCTTGAGCTCTTTGACAGTTGACACAGGGAGTTTGATCATTTCTCCCTTGCTCATATAAATGGTGTAGTGAAAGCCCCAGCTCCCTGTGTTAGCTGTATCCACCCCTGCCTTTGCAATAACCTAGAACATTTATTTATCCTGAGTCAAAGACAGTTGAATGAGCTGTGCTGATGTTCAGTGATGAGCACACTCTCGATGAAGGAGAGGGCAAGGAAAGCACGCCACCTCTGAGTTTGCTGATCTACTACAGCATCCATGTCTTGAGTGAGAGCAGAGGAGTTAAGTAGGTACCTACCTTGGAGCAGTCACTCCCAAGGTTTTAGAGACATTCTTAGAATTGGGCTCAGATCATCTGTGATTAGTTTTCTGCAGAGGCAGCAAATAAGCTAGTATACCTGTTTGAGGAGCACACACACAGACACACACAGACACACACACACAGACACACACACAGACACACACACACAAACACACACAGACACACACACACAGACACACACAGACAAACACACACACAGACACACACACAGTAACACACACAGACACACACAGACACGCACACACAGACACACAGACAGAGACACACACACACAGAGACACACACACAGACACACATACACAGACACACACA